>NW_023995232.1:0-138299 GCF_015586225.1 Lucilia sericata
TAGACTAGACTAGACTATAGACTGGACTATAGACTAGACTAGACTATAGACTAGACTATAGACTAGACTATAGACTAGACTATAGACTAGACTATAGACTAGACTATAGACTAGACTATAGACTAGACTATAGACTAGACTATAGACTAGACTATAGACTAGACTATAGACTAGACTATAGACTAGACTATAGACTAGACTATAGACTAGACTATAGACTAGACTATAGACTAGACTATAGACTAGACTATAGACTAGACTATAGACTAGACTATAGACTAGACTATAGACTAGACTATAGACTAGACTATAGACTAGACTATAGACTAGACTATAGACTAGACTAGACTATAGACTAGACTATAGACTAGACTATAGACTAGACTATAGACTAGACTAGACTATAGACTAGACTATAGACTAGACTATAGACTAGACTATAGACTAGACTATAGGTTAGAGACTAGAGACTAGACTATAAACTAGACTATAAACTAGACTATAGACTAGACTATAGACTAGACTATAGACTAGACTAGACTATAGACTGGACTATAGACTAGACTATAGACTAGACTATAGACTAGACTATAGACTAGAGACTAGACTATAGACTAGACTATAGACTAGACTATAGACTAGCCTATAGACTAGACTATAGACTAGACTATAGACTAGACTATAGACTAGACTATAGACTAGACTAGACTAGACTATAGACTAGACTATAGACTAGACTATAGACTAGACTATAGACTAGACTATAGACTAGACTATAGACTAGACTATAGACTAGACTATAGACTAGACTATAGACTAGACTATAGACTAGACTATAGACTAGACTATAGACTAGACTATAGACTAGACTATAGACTAGACTATAGACTAGACTATAGACTAGACTATAGACTAGACTATAGACTAGACTATAGACTAGACTATAGACTAGACTATAGACTAGACTATAGACTAGACTATAGACTAGACTATAGACTAGACATAGACCTAGACTTAATAAAGACTATAGACTACATAGACTAGATCTAGACTAAGATAGACTAGAGACTAGACTATAGACTAGACATGACTAGACTATAGACTAGACTATAGACTAGACTATAGACTAGATATAAGACCTAGTCGATAGACTATACTATATACTAGACTATAGACTATGTCGATAGACTAGACTATAGACTAAGACAAGACTATGACTAACTATATACTAGACTATAGACTAGACCATAAACCTAGACTATCAGACTAGACTATAGTCGAGAATATAGGCGAGAATATAGCCGAGGAAGACTATAGTCGAAGAATATAGTCGAGACTATAGACTATACTATAGTCGCTATAGGACTTATCGGTTGAAGGTATATCAAGTCGGACTCTACCCTTTTCACGTTTTTACTTATTCCCTCTTCTGACAAGAACATTAGTCACTATATAATTATCATTTAGAATTATTAAACTATTATAATTATTGTTACTGTTGTTTGTGGGTACATAGTTTGTTTGTTTATTTATTTATTTTATTTTCGTTCCGGTGTTAATGACAACCAACCAAATCATTGTGGCAGCTTCAGCATTTTCATCATCATCGACAGTTTTACCGCTACAGAGCATTGACATGTTCATCAGGCAAAACAGCAATAACGAACACAGAAAAAAATCTTTGAAAAAAAAAAATGAGGAAAAGTATTTAAAAAACAACTAAATTTTTGTTAAAAACCATTAATGTTTAAAGCTAAAAAGAACAGTTTTTGTTAAACATTTTTTAAAGAAAGATTAAAATTGTTTTTTTTTAGGAAAAAAATTACCAACAATTAAATAAGTTATTTTTTTCTGCTCATCAGCACAACAACATCAACTGTTTTAAAGTACTTGCTGTTAATAATGTTAATGTTATTGTTGCTGTTGTTGATTTCTGACGAAATTGTTCACATGAGGATGACAGCAATTGATTGTTATCTGTGCAGGAAGATGATCATCTGCTACATAAATCACTTATAGTTGTTGTTTTACTTATTTTTCGTTACAGGGGAGGTATGGAAAGGTTAATATTTCAGGAAACGAACTGGTGATTATAAATGTATAAGTATAGATAAGAATGTCATATTAGGACAATGTGTTGATATGTGAAGTTGTAGAGTACCTCCCAAGTTGCTTTAGCTATTGCAGGGTTTGCAAGGACTTGCATCCCTGTATAGGGAAGTTGATCATGAAATTGTCAGAAATGATTTACGTGTCGTGTCGGAATTCAAATTAATCTTGAAGCATGACTCTGTACCATTTCCTAAATCTGTACGCAGCTCTTGTTCATTATATTCGGAAAATTCCTTTTCTAACCGACTTGCCTTAGATGTATGTGCAGCATATTGCATGAATAAGCGAAAACCACTTAATTAAGAAATGATATTGTAATGTTAAATTGTAATTCGTGCAAAACGATATTTCTTCTTTTGTATGATTATTATTTTGAACAAATGCTGATGAACTTGTTGATAAGCTTAAAAGCTTAAATTTGTTTTGTTTAAAATTATTATACTTGGCGGCAAAACAAACAATGATAAACAGCAGTAGAATTCTAAACAACCACCAAGCAAAAATTACTTCATAGTATAAAGCAAAAAAACAACAACAACATTGAAATCAACATTTAATAGTTTTATACGAAGCTGTGTAAAAGAAACCAATAATTAACCAACTTATTCTTACCAACTTAATTGCCTGTTTCTAAAAGAGTTAATTGGCTTAAAGAAAATATTTACTCGTATAGAGTATATAGTAATAGAATCTTTAATTATAAATGCCAGAATCATACTGCCAAAACCATTTTGAAGTATTTTATTAGACATGTGTTGCATATTTTTTTCTCTGGTTTTTAGTGCCCTTTTTTGCTCTAAATTTTCTAAAACGAAAAATTGTTTAATGTATAAAGTTTTTTCTTTTTTAATTTTATTAAAAAGTTACGCTAACATGATTTTTATTTCTAACTATTTATATTTTCAATATACATTTGGTTTTAATATAAACTATTCTTATTAATTTAATTAAAAGCTGTAACGGTTTCTTGAGTTTTAAGTTCTTGAACACTTTGCCAACATGAGTTTTTATTGCAATTAACTATTTACGTTTTATATGCATTATTTATATTTTGTTTATAACTTTGACTATTTTCTAGTTCATAAATCAACAATTATACTTTATTGTACGGTAAATAGAGGGTAATATCTATTCTGTATGTTAGTTCTAATACATACATTTGTATTAGAGTCGGTTCTATAATAAAGTGTGAGCTATAATTTCTCAGACAACGGACTTATTTTCTTTGACGTATTCATTTTCTTAACTCGTTAGTCAAAACAACTCCTTATGATTTTTGGCTAAATACTTAAACTTGCTTAGAGACCATTTTAGCTATTTCGGATCTGATCAATTTCACAACCTATAGAAAAGAGGTTTCTCTTAGTTTTTAGTTTCTAAATGTCATAATTTACCGTTCGTGCCTTGAATGATTACACAGGCCATCAAATTTTTAGCCCAGAGGTCAAAGTATACTTTTCTAAAGGTGCTGAATCTGAATCTCACCTTAAGATATAGTGAAGAAAGTCGACAGTTTGGACTATCAGATGATACATATAACAGATTTCATTAATAAAGGTATCTTTGCGCAGTTATAGCGTCCCAAATATAGCCCAAAACGGGATTTTTTTAAACTTCATGACACGATATCTGGAAAAGCTTCTAAATGCCATAATTTACCGTTCGTGCCTTTAATGATTACACAGGCCATCAAATTTTTAACCCAGAGGTCAAAGTGTACTTTTCTAAAGGCGCTGAATCTGAATCTCCCCTTAAGATATCGCGAAGAAAGTCGACAGTTTGGACTCACAGATGATGTAACAGATTTCATTAATAAAGGTATCTTTGAAAACCTAATATGATGAATAAATTTTGAGACCAGGTACCCTGCTCAATTCGTTATAAAACTATAACTTGGTCTCTGGGCTTGGATTTTTTTTTTAATTTTGTTGGCCCGTGTTATTTGATTTCCTAACATATCCACACAATAAGGAAGATGTTTTTCGATACTGTCTTCTCAGTAATCGTTAGTAAATCGTTAACATTCGTGTTATAAAACTAAAAGACAGAGAGGCAAAGTATGGATTTACTAAACAAGAACAAAACTTTCCTTGAGATATTTTTACAAATTTTGTAATGCAGTCCAGATCAAATTAGCTAATTGCAGCAGGAAGAGTCAAATATTGGAACACAGTTCAAGTCCATTTTTAATCATCTATGAAGCAGATAGTGTCAACAGTGATTATTCGATGTTCTCTTAAAAACACAAAGCAGGGAAAAGTTTTTCGAAATTGTCACCTGGTATTCTTTAGCAACATTCGTGTTAGACAACTTAAAGCCAGAGAGGTAAATTATGGATTAACTTTCCGGAAAAGAAACATTCCTTAATAGATTTTTAAACATTTTGGAACACCGTTCAAGTACACTTAATCTATAGGCATTGTTTATCTAGAGAGCATTGTATCAATTCTGTATTTGATCAATTTCACAACCTATAGGCAAGAAATATCTCGAAAGTCGAATGCGGTAATAGCATTATCGGGAAGGACTGTCAATTCAGTATTGGAAAAATTGTGTTATAGATCTACTCAAGTACACATTTCGCCGGTCTTTCAGTATTGGAAAAATTGTGTTATAGATCTACTCAAGTACACATTTCGCCGAAATCTGACGTTCAATACATACAGTTTCAATAACTTTCAGTTTCAACACAACCTATTTCTGCGGGTTAAACATATGCCATCATAGTTGAATCGATCATTTGGTTTAAAACCGCTTCAGGCTACATTGAAGGAATCGCAATCATTTGAGGAATTTCATTCAGTAGCGGAGGTCTTTCATTCAGTCGCGGAAATCTACCGACCAACACCTACAGTTTCATAAACACAACCTCTAGTTGGCCTGATTAGCTGTATAATTAGAAGTGACTCATACGACTTCTTCGTTTTCAACGTTTCAGCGCCGTACATAAGTATTGATAAGTTAAGTGTTTTATACAGTGTTACCTAAGGCCTTCGGGAAAGGACTTTGCTCCTTAATTGCTTACTGGGTCCAAAAAAAAACAGCTATTAGCAAGTGTTGTTCTCCGCTTTATTTCCATACTGACATCTTTTTTGCTATAAATCGTGGGATCTATGTTGATAAAATCTTTTACAACATCTAATTTATAGTCCTCGATGTGTATATGCTGGTCGAGACGTTGTAAAACTTTTGCACTTGCTATAAGGTACTTCGTCTTACCCTCGTTTACCTTCAGTCCCATGATCCTTGGCTGCCTCTCCTGCTCCGTAAAGGCTCCAATTACTGCTCCTGTTTTGCGAAACGCGAGGCGTCTTCCTGCATGGATAATAGTGATTATCTCGTGACGGGGTAAGCTAAGGTTGTAGAGGAAGCACTTTTGCAAACATTTCGCAAATAGACATTCTAATACCATGATCAATGATGATGACATCGACTTATCGCCACCTGACCTTATAGAAATAGGAATAGTTATGACCCGTCTAAAGTATAATAATTCCTCGAAGCTGATTGCTTGCAAGCAGAGCTATTCAAAATCGGAGGCGAAGGGTTGGTACAATGCAAGCACCAACTCTTACACAGAATAGGGTCTGAGGAATACAGGGAACCTCAGTGTTCTGTATCCTATCCCCAAAAAAACTGACCATACTATTTTCACTAACTATGGAGGGATAAGTCTCCTTCGTACCGCCTATAAAATACTATAAGGTGTAATTTGTGAAGCTATTTAATGACGATCTGATAGGGGTAACTACTAGTGTGACTTTAGACCTAGTAAGTCCACCATGGGCCAGATATTCACTTTATATCGAAGTATCGTGAAGAAGCAAACCTTTCAGAACCGTTTCCTACATCCACAAGGTTTATGAATACTTTGCTCAAGTACTCGAGCCATATTATCTCATTGCCTCCACGTTGCTCAACTTTCGAGATGCAAAAACATGACTTCCGTTTACAACCGCGCAGATGGGATGGCCTCTGTTGAGTAAACCCTGAAACGTATCCGGACAAGGAAGGAAAATCAAATGGTATCACTTTTCATCCATCCCCATTCCACTCAGCACACTTCTCATTTAACCGACATACTCACTCTAGGATGGGTAAGGTCCACATACACTTACATCTACACACACTTATTTCCAACGCTTAGTCCCACAGTCGCGCCTCTAAGGGGTATCTGTTGCATCGGTAACAGGTCCGGACTTATCCCGAATTATAGACTTTATCGGGCCTCAGTCTTTTAAACAACATTATTTTCCCGTGAATTTGGTTTTATACCACGTCCACCACCTACTCCCCGAAGCGACCTCTCCAATGACTGGCACAAGACAAAGTCCGAAACTCTGTCCTGTTGGCTACCGGTTCCTTTGGTACCAGAGTATATGGTTCTCTGGTTCGATTCCAAGGAAAGAATGAGGATACATTTGATCATCACCAGTTTAAAGTCTTGGAAGACTAGAAGTACTGGTAGCAATTCTTCATCGGAATAGCAATAAAACCAAGATGAGGGTGTTAATCAGTTTCGCATGGAACATGTCAACTGCACATATACCGAAAGGGAGCTGGACCAACACTTAATCTGGACTGATATTACTAGAGTCGAAGGTACTCCAGATTTTGAAAATAAGACTTAATTTGGCATCTACAGCATCGATAACAATAACACAATAACAACTACTGACACAAAGTTTGAAATACATAAACATGCCATTAATCGAACATGACCGAGTAAAATATTCCTTGTTAAAATAGTTTATACCATTAATAGATCATAAAACTATGAAACCAATTAGTTAAGTATTTTACTTATAGATATTTTTATAACAAACAAAAAACTATGTAATATGTGTTAACTTAAGATAATGGTAAACCTAAACACAATGAAAGCGTTAAGGCGAAAGTGGAAAATTTAAACCAATAATGTTTGAATATTTCTTGCCGATAATTAAAAACTATCGCCTGTCGCTGGCATTCGGTGTGGTCCAGAAATGTGACAAACGTTTGCACTTGCCACAAAATACTCATAACTAGTTTTCTATATGCAACTTTGTCATACGAAAATATTTATCACATAAATGTTTGTTTTTTTCTTCTTCTTTTAATAAATAGGTAGTCTATCTATTGTAATTGTGCTGCAAGTTGTATTTGCTTCATCTACATCCATCGATCCATTCATGCAGTCATCCATCATGTGCCTGCTGCTGATGATGCATTTTTCAGCATTTGTTAAACATTTATAAATGATCACCACAAATGGTTTATCATTAAATGATCTTTGTTGTATCAATGTCGTTGTTGAGTTGGTTTGTGGCCATAATTGCAGGCGACACAGCGTATATTTAAGGTAAAAAAGTCTCTAAAGATTTGGCTAAAAATCTCATTAAAATTTCTATGCCACTTAGCCACTAGCTGCCGGACAAAAAAAGTCAAGATTTTTCTTAGTGTGGCCAGCAGTTTCTGTACAATTATAGTCCATATTAATGTCATTATTTCTGGGATTTCAATAAAAGATGGCTACATATAAAAACTTAAATATATAGAATTATAGATTTTAGAAATAAAGAAAAAAAGAACATGTTACGTGCCTTGATTTGGTAGCAAACGTGTAGAGTTGCAAGCTAAAAGAACATCACGCTGAGTTTCGGTAATTCTATTTGAAATGTTATACTTAGTGGCAATTTTTCCTAGTCTAATACAAGGGGCTTAATATGAGATTAATAAAATAAATTGCTTTTCTTTATCACCAGAAAAATATTCCCACAAAGTAAACAGTTTATTGAAACACACGACACAAATTTGGTTTAAGATTGTGTTAAAGTCTAACAGATGTTGGCGTTATATAAAGAAAATTGGTTGTAAGTCCATAATATCAGCTAAGTTTAGTATATGAGAAATTAGCTATATGGTCATTAGAAATTCCAAGCATTTTTCTTTTTCAATGTCTTGTATAATTAATAAATCGAAGATTGAGTTAAAATGACCTTGTTGGTAAAAAAAATCCATAATTTGGTGAGTTTGATATAAATTACAATGAAAACCAGAATTTTTATATAATGTTACTTTGTTTTTCTAGTAAATGCTATTGTTCTAATTAGGTAGGAACTAGTGTATAAACTTAACTAGGACTGAGCTAGAATTGAACTAGAACTGAACTAGAACTGAACTAGAACTGAACTAGAACTGAACTAGAACTGAACTAGAACTGAACTAGAACTAGAACTGAACTAGAACTGAACTAGAACTGAACTAGAACTGAACTAGAACTGAACTAGAACTGAACTAGAACTGAACTAGAACTGAACTAGAACTGATAGAACTGAACTAGAACTGAAGTAGAACTGAACTAGAACTGAACTAGAACTGAACTAGAACTGAACTAGAACTGAACTAGAACTGAACTAGAACTGAACTAGAACTGAACTAGAACTGAACTAGAACTGAACTAGAACTGAACTAGAACTGAACTAGAACTGAACTAGAACTGAACTAGAACTGAACTAGAACTGAACTAGAACTGAACTAGAACTGAACTAGAACTGAACTAGAACTGAACTAGAACTTGAACTAGAACTGAACTAGAACTGAACTAGAACTGAACTAGAACTGAACTAGAACTGAACTAGAACTGAACTAGAACTGAACTAGAACTGAACTAGAACTGAACTAGAACTGAACTAGAACTGAACTAGAACTGAAACTAGAACTGAACTAGAACTGAACTAGAACTGAACTAGAACTGAACTAGAACTGAACTAGAACTGAACTAATGAACTGAAACTAGAACTGAACTAGAACTAACTAGAACTGAACTAGAACTGAACTAGAACTGAACTAGAACTGAACTGAACTAGAACTGAACTAGAACTGAACTAGAACTGAACTGAACTGAACTAGAACTGAACTAGAACTGAACTAGAACTGAACTAGAACTGAACTAGAACTGAACTAGAACTGAACTAGAACTGAACTAGAACTGAACTAACTGAACTAGAACTGAACTAGAACTGAATAGAACTGAACTAGAACTGAACTAGAACTGAACTAGAACTGAACTAGAACTGAACTAGAACTGAACTAGAAACTAGAAACTAGAACTGAAACTAGAACTGAACTAGAACTGAACTAGGAATCTGAACTAGAAACTGAACTAGAACCTGAAACTAGAACTGAACTAGAACTGAACTAGAAACTGAACTGAGAACTGAACTAGAATGAACTGGAATAGAACTAGACGAACTAGAACTGAACTAGAACTGCACTAGGAACTGAACTAGAACTGAACTAGAATCTGAACTAGAACTGAACTAGAACTGAACTAGAACTGAACTAGAACTGAACTTAGAACTGAACTAGAACTGAACTAGAACTGAACTAGAACGAACTAAGAACTGAACTAGAATGAACTAACTGAACTAGAATGTGAACTAGAATGAACTAGAACTGAACTAAGAACTGAACTATGAATCTGAACTAGAACTGAACTAGCAACTGAACTAGCAACTGAACTAGAACTGAATAACTGAACTAGAACTGAACTAGAACTGAACTAGGAACTGACTAGAACTGAACTAGAACTGCAACTAGAACTGAAATAACTGAACTAGAACTGAACTAACGAACTAGAACTGAACTAGAACTGAACAGAACTGAACTAGAACTGAACTAGAACTGAACTAGAACTGAACTAGAACTAGAACTAAGAACTGAACTAGAACTGAACTAGAACTGAACTAAACTGAACTAGAACTGAACTAGAACTGAACTAGAACTGAACTAGAACTGAACTAGAACTGAACTAGAACTGAACTAGAACTGAACTAGAACTGAACTAGAACTGAACTAGAACTGAACTGGAACTGAACTAGAACTTATCAAAATAAGCCCAAAAGATTCAGTGGGTACTTACAAAATTGTGGTATTATAGATAATATGTTCTTTATATATGTAAACAGTTCTTTAAAAATAACTAAAAAAAAAGAAGGACCAGCCTTAAACATTATCTTATGGGATACTGTACCTCGTTTCTGTAATTTTCTCGAATCGAGAAAAAACTTAAAATATAATAGTCTTCCAGTTTTTAACAGTGTGGCTCGGATTATTTTTAAATTTCTTGTATTTTTTACACAAGATGATCATGAATTTTTCGACAGATTTTCTCGATGCGAGAATTACAGAAACGGGGCACTGGTTAAATGTTATTCAATTTGTAGTGAACACCCTTAATATAAATAACTATAATTAACGTGAAATCAATTTATGTAACGGCTTTCAAAACGACGTAAAAAAGAAGACTTTAAATTCATCTATTTTTAGCGGCTCATTTAAAAATAATAATTATTAACGATTTTGTCTTTAAAAACCGAAATGAAAAATTTAACTAATTTGTTAAAATCTAATTGATTTTAGTGTCAACATATTTGTAGATTTAAAAAAAGAAATTTACCAATATTAAAAAAAAGTATAAAATTCAAATAAATAAACAAACACCCGAGGATAACAATAAATTAAAAAGCAAAACAAATATTATATTAATTATATCAAGTTTTGATTTCGCTAGAAAAATCAAGGCTATTAAAGCTAATTTTAGGCAAAGAATCTGTGATCAAAGCACACAGTCTAAGATTGAAATAAAACTTCTGGAAAAAAAGTTCCATAATCAACATAGAAAACTTTTATTAGAAACGATTTTCGATTGTTTTCAATCTAAGGAAATTACTTTTGCTAAATACTGTTAAATCAATCAATGCTCCATTTACTGTACTCCGTATACTACCATATTAAAATTACTGTATTATTTTACTTATTTACATTAAATTTGTTCTTTTTCTTACTGTTAAACCTTCAATTCACACCCATATCACTTTGTGATTATTGTTCAGTTTTTATTTAATTTTTTTTTCAAGTTGTAATCTCACGTTTGATCTTAACGTTTCTTGATTATCGTTGCCAACAAATAAAAATCTTGATATAATGTTCGAATGTTTTTTTCTTTCATTATTTTTTCACCTTTTTAAGTTTTATTCATCTAATGATAAGATTAGATATGTACTTGCAATAAACTTAAATGAATTGTTTAATATTGGTGATGATTTTTATTTTTACTTGTTTATGAAGGAATTTAATTGACAATAAATTCTCATGGCAAGCAAATGGATAATCTAGTCTATAGTCTAGTCTATAGTCTAGTCTATAGTTTAGTCTATAGTCTAGTCTATAGTCTAGTATATAGTCTAGTCTATAGTCTAGTCTATAGTCTAGTCTATAGTCTAGTCTACAGTCTAGTCTATAGTCTAGTCTATAGTCTAGTCTATAGTCTAGTCTATAGTCTAGTCTATAGTCTAGTCTATAGTCTAGTCTATAGTCTAGTCTATAGTCTAGTCTATAGTCTAGTCTATAGTCTAGTCTATAGTCTAGTCTATAGTCTAGTCTATAGTCTAGTCTATAGTCTAGTCTATAGTCGAGTCTATAGTCTAGTCTATAGTATAGTCTATAGTCTAGTCTATAGTCTAGTCTATAGTATAGTCTATAGTCTAGTCTATAGTCTAGTCTATAGTCTAGTCTATAGTCTAGTCTATAGTCTAGTCTATAGTCTAGTAGTCGAGTCTATAGTCGAGTCTATAGTATAGTCTATAGTCTAGTCTATTGTCTAGTCTATAGTCTAGTCTATAGTTTAGTAGTCTAGTCTATAGTTTAGTAGTCTAGTCTATAGTTTAGTAGTCTAGTCTATAGTTTAGTAGTCTAGTCTATAGTCTAGTCTATAGTCTAGTCTATAGTCTAGTCTATAGTCTAGTCTATAGTCTAGTCTATAGTCTAGTCTATAGTCTAGTCTATAGTCTAGTCTATAGTCTAGTCTATAGTCTAGTCTATAGTCTAGTCTATAGTCTAGTCTATAGTCTAGTCTATAGTCGAGTCTATAGTCGAGTCTATAGTATAGTCTATAGTCTAGTCTATTGTCTAGTCCATAGTCTAGTCTATAGTCTAGTCTATAGTTTAGTAGTCTAGTCTATAGTTAGTAGTATAGTCTATAGTCTAGTCTATAGTCTAGTCTATAGTCTAGTCTATAGTCTAGTCTATAGTCTAGTCTATAGTCTAGTCTATAGTCTAGTCTATAGTCTAGTCTATAGTCTAGTCTATAGTCTAGTCTATAGTCTAGTCTATAGTCTAGTCTATAGTCTAGTCTATAGTCTAGTCTATAGTCTAGTCTATAGTCTAGTCTATAGTCTAGTCTATAGTCTAGTCTATAGTCTAGTCTATAGTCTAGTCTATAGTCTAGTCTATAGTCTAGTCTATAGTCTAGTCTATAGTCTAGTCTATAGTCTAGTCTATAGTCTAGTCTATAGTCTAGTCTATAGTCTAGTCTATAGTCTAGTCTATAGTCTAGTCTATAGTCTAGTCTATAGTCTAGTCTATAGTCGAGTCTATAGTCGAGTCTATAGTCTAGTCTATAGTATAGTCTATAGTCTAGTCTATAGTCTAGTCCATAGTCTAGTCTATAGTCTAGTCTATAGTTTAGTAGTCTAGTCTATAGTTTAGTAGTCTAGTCTATAGTCTAGTCTATAGTCTAGTCTATAGTCTAGTCTAGTAGTCTAGTCTATAGTCTAGTCTATAGTCTAGTCTATAGTCTAGTCTATAGTCTAGTCTATAGTCTAGTCTATAGTCTAGTCTATAGTCTAGTCTATAGTCTAGTCTATAGTCTAGTCTATAGTCTAGTCTATAGTCTAGTCTATAGTCTAGTCTATAGTCTAGTCTATAGTCTAGTCTATGGTCTAGTCTATAGTCTAGTCTATGGTCTAGTCTATAGTCTAGTCTATAGTCTAGTCTATAGTCTAGTCTATAGTCTAGTCTATAGTCTAGTCTATAGTCTAGTCTATAGTCTAGTCTATAGTCTAGTCTATAGTTTAGTCTATAGTCTAGTCTATAGTCTAGTCTATATTCTAGTCTATAGTCTAGTCTATAGTCTAGTCTATAATATGTGTTCAACTTATGAAGTAATTTCCAAATCAATTGACTTTGTCATGAAGTTTATTATTCATTTAAAATTTCTGCTATGTCAACAACAAAACAAAAATTTTGTTAAATTTCTTTACAACAAATAAACAAACAATCAGCAATTATGAAAACAAATGAATTATATTACTGACATAGAATTGGCAAGAATTTTTGTTTGTGATCAAATGCAAATTGTGCCATGACATTGATTGATATTTATAAATAATGACTTAAGACAACAACAGCAATTGTAAAATAAAAACAATTTTTTTTTTTTAAATCAAATAATTAACTTTTAACCATGACAAATTCAATTCAAGTAATTGACAAGTTCACTTTTTAAGAACACAATCGAATAAAACGTATGAGTGAGTAAGTGTGAATCAGTGTGAGTAGAAGTCGTGTTAGAACTTAAGTGTTTAACTCTAAAGAGGCAAATGTGTTTTTTAAGAGAATAATTTCGTAATGTTTACTTCTTGAGTAGTTATTAGGGAATAGGTTATGTATTAGGATTTCGACTCTTTTTTTAGTGATTTTTTGAAAGTATAGGAAATTATCTCACAAAAAGTGTCAACAATCTAAGGGTTAAATATCTAATATAACAGACAAAAAACGATAAACATTATTAAAAACTGAAATGATTACAATCACAATCAATTTATTAAAGTCATAATAAAGTAACGAAAATCATTTAAAAAACACACAATAAATAATCTATAACTCAATGAGTAAGAAGTTCAACAGTAAGAAAAATATCAAAAAAAATAAAAAAAACTGAAGCAAACGTCAACATCTCACAAAAAAGTTTTCAAACAGTAGGAGTTGGGTGTTAACTAAACAATGCCCACAAATAAACGCCTTCCCTGTTCAGCAACATTTTAAGATGATTATTGACGTTGTTGTAGTTGTAGCTGTTGTTGTACTATTATTGTTGTTTAAAACTGCAATAGCAAATAGCGCACATCGACAACATCGTTTGTTTTACCTATAATAACAGCAGCAGCCACCAAAAACCTACACAATTTTTTTAATGAAATTTTTCCTTTAAGCCAAAATAACCATGATTAGAATTTAATAGGCCACTGTAAAATAAAATATATGTACAATGTTGGTTTTTCCTATGACATTGTTGGAGAGATACATACATTCGCAAAAAATGTTTGGGGATTATAAAGATAAATGAAGTCTAGTCCGGCGAAACGCAATGAGCTTTCAAATGAGCTCTCTTGTCCTCTTTCATTCAAGCGTACACTCACTTACATATGTATTAGAAATAAACAAAGCCAGTCAGAGAAGTAATTTTGTACTATCTAAGTCTATAGTTTGGACTGCAATCTGAATTATACTGTATTTAGCCAAGTCTCTGGCTTATTATATATTGTACATCAAGACTATAGTCTGGTCTAATTTAAACTATTGGTCGGATTTATAGTGTGGTTTGAGGTTATGTATTAGAAACAAACAAAACCAGTCAGAGAAGTAATTTTTTTACACTCTGAGTCTATGTTTGGGCTGCAATCTGAATTATACTGTATTTAGTCAAGTCTCTAGCTTATTATATATCATACATCAAGACTATAGTCTGGTCTAATTTAAACTATTGGTCTGATCTATAGTGGTTTAAGGTTTTGCCCACAGTCTGGATTATCTTCTAAACTAAAGTGTAGTCCACAGTATGTACTGGAGTCTGGTGTATAGTTAGGTCTACAATCTGCTCTGTAGAGTGACTTATATTTTGCTTTATATCCGGTCTACTGTTCGGTCTAAAGCCTGAACTAGTCTATAATGCTTACAGTCTGCTCTATAATCTGGTTCATAGGGATCAACAGTTCGGTCCATATCCTAGTCAAAACTCTGATCTTTAGTTTTGGCTGTAGCCTAGTCAAAAGTCTGGATTAAAGTCTATGCTATAGTCTAGTTTGGTATATCCTGGTCAGAACTCTATACAGTCTGTAGATTTCTGTATTTAGTCAAGTCAATAGCTTAATATATGTTGTACGTGAAGATTATAGTTTGGTTTGTAGACTTTAATTTAAACTATTAATCCGATCTATAGTGGTCCACAGTCTGCATTATGGTCGAAACTATAGTCTATAGTATGAACTAGTTATAATTGTTAGGTCTACAATCTGGTCTGCAGAGTGACTTATATTCTGTTTTACATCTGGTCTATTATTCGGTCTATAATATGATCTAGTCTATAATACTTATAGTTTGCTCTATAATCTGGTTCATAGGGATCAACAGTCCGGTCTATATCCTGGCAAAAACTCTGATCTTTAGTTTAAACTGAAGTCTGGTACATGATCCGATTTATATACCGTCTGGAGTATCGACTAAGCTATATATAGACTACAGTATGAGCTAGAGCCTGATGGTAAGTTCTGTCCATTGTCCGACCTATAATCTGCACTATAAACTTGTTTATAGAAATGCAATTTGTATGTACATATATATAGAGTCAGGTCTTTAATGTAGTCTATTGTGTATAAAGTCAGATCTTTATTGTGGACTATTGCCCGATGAATGTGGTCTGTTCTTTGTGTAGTCCGAGCTGCAGTCAGGTCTAAACTCAAGAGTATGATCTTTAAATAAGATTTTGTCTACAGCCGGGCCTTTAGTATAAACTATAGTCTTGTCTATGGTCCTGTATATGGTGTGGTCTACAGTTTGGTCTGTAATATGAACTATAGTTGGGAATTTAGTTCATTATAGAGTCTGGTCAATAGATTGTTCTGTAATTTAGTTTGCAATTTGATCTATAGTCAGTTCTATATTATTGTCTTTAGCCTGTACTATAATCCGGCAATAGTCTCTCAAATGAATGGTCTATAGCCAGATCTATAGTCTGGTCGATAGTCAAGTCTACAGTCAGGACTGTAACCTATTAAATAGGCCGTTCTGTCTTTATGTCTGGTTTCCAGATAGATCTATCTAATGTGATATATAGTCAATTTGATATTTTGATCTGTAGTCTGGATAATACTTCGTTCTATACTCTGGATGATACTGTATAGTTTAGCCTATAGTCTTATTGATATTGTGTTCCATTTACTATTGAAAATTATGATAATCATATTATAAAAACTATTTCTTTCTGTGTACAAATTACCAATGTTGATGATAATCTTATATATAAACTGGCGAATATATGATCTTTTGTTTTCTTTAGTTTTTTTTCTTTAAATTTTTATACAGCTTATCTCTTACAATTTAACTCTAAAGATATTATGGAAAAACTATACGAAAAAGAACAATAAAAAAAACATCTAGATTGTTGTTTATTTGGCAGATCATGTGGCAGCTAAAAGCTGCAGTGGCTAGTGTTAGATATCAGCGCTTAAAAGCCCGAGGACTATAATTTTAACTCCTACACTCCTTGATTTTTGTGTATATGGTTTTCGATCAGACAGTTTTAGACATACATATACACACACACACTCACACACATTAAAAACAGCAACTTTTAGATGCCACCATAAAAAGAGCCGTGTTTGTTTTCTAAGTCTTTTGTTTAGTATTGAGAAAAAATATATATTTCTTTAAGTCATTGGCAATGCCAGTGTTGAGTATTTTTTTTCTGTTGTGTATTTGTTGTTGCTAAATTATTTTCACCCTGAACTTTGTTGGCTTGATCATTATATGTGTATTGTTGTTGTTGTTGTTTCGCTATTACTTAGTTTATTTATTTAGTTTTTGTGTGCGGCATGTGTCAGAACATTGTTGCATAAACAACATTTTCAAATAATGTTGTTGACGTTGATATTCTTTTGCTTTTTTTACACTATATTTATGCAATAAAAAAATGCTGCCATAAAGTTGTTCTGCCATAGTAGTTGCTTTGACTGACAACATCTTATTATCATTTAAACACTTTTCAATCACTGTTTGTGTTGTGAAGTGCTAAATTTATATATTTACGTGCGGGTTGTTTAAATATTAACCGCGGAATGACTATTTGCTACATTTTGCCCTTAAGTCATATTGAAATGAGTGTTACAAAGTACTTAAATGCTCATATGGTCAGAGATATTGGACAGCTGTTGTTCGAAGTTACCCTTATGTCAAAATGAAAATTGCCTTAGGTGTCACTTATTTTTGGGACAATAATGGGGTTTGTTATGTACAGACATTAAGAGATTGGCTTTTACTTTTACAACAGTGACAAAATCAAAATTGTACATAATCATATACTAACTAAAGAAGTTTTTAGATCAAACTAGACTAGACTATAGAATAGACTATAGACTAGACAATAGACTAGACTATAGACTAGACTATAGACTAGACTATAGACTAGACTATAGACTAGACTATAGACTAGACTATAGACTAGACTATAGACTAGACTATAGACTAGACTATAGACTAGACTATAGACTAGACTATAGACTAGACTATAGACTAGACTATAGACTAGACTATAGACTAGACTATAGACTAGACTAGACTAGACTAGACTAGACTACTAGACTATAGACTAGACTATAGACTAGACTATAGACTAGACTATAGACTAGACTATAGACTAGACTATAGACTAGACTATAGACTAGACTATAGACTAGACGACTAGACTAGACTATAGACTAGACTATAGACTAGACTACTAGACTATGACTAGACTAGACTATAGACTAGACTATAGACTATAGACTAGACTATAGACTAGACTATAGACTAGACTATAGACTAGACTATAGACGAGACTATAGACTAGACTATAGACTATAGACTAGACTATAGACTAGACTATAGACTAGCTATAGACTAGACTATAGACTAGACTATACTAGACTAGACTATAGACTAGACTAGACTAGACTAGACTATAGACTAGAATATAGACTAGACTATAGCTAGACTATAGACTAGACTATAGACTGGACTATAGACTAGACTATAGACTAGACTATAGACTAGACGCATAGACTAGACTATAGACTAGACTAGACTAGACTAAAGACTAGACTATAGACTAGACTGTAGACTAGACTATAGACTAGACTATAGACTATAGACTAGACTAGACTAGACTATAGACTAGACTATAGACTAGACTATAGACTAGACTATAGACTAGACTATAGACTAGACTATAGACTAGACTATAGACTAGACTATAGACTAGACTATAGACTAGACTATAGACTAGACTATAGACTAGACTATAGACTAGACTATAGACTAGACTATAGACTAGACTATAGACTAGACTATAGACTAGACTATAGACTAGACTATAGACTAGACTATAGACTAGACTATAGACTAGACTATAGACTAGACTATAGACTAGACTATAGACTAGACTATAGACTAGACTATAGACTAGACTATAGACTAGACTATAGACTAGACTATAGACTAGACTATAGACTAGACTATAGACTAGACTATAGACTAGACTATAGACTAGACTATAGACTAGACTATAGACTAGACTATAGACTAGACTATAGACTAGACTATAGACTAGACTATAGACTAGACTATAGACTAGACTATAGACTAGACTATAGACTAGACTATAGACTAGACTATAGACTAGACTATAGACTAGACTATAGACTAGACTATAGACTAGACTATAGACTAGACTATAGACTAGACTATAGACTAGACTATAGACTAGACTATAGACTAGACTATAGACTAGACTATAGACTAGACTAGACTAGACTATAGACTAGACTATAGACTAGACTATAGACTAGACTATAGACTAGACTATAGACTAGACTATAGACTAGACTATAGACTAGACTATAGACTAGACTATAGACTAGACTATAGACTAGACTATAGACTAGACTATAGACTAGACTATAGACTAGACTATAGACTAGACTATAGACTAGACTATAGACTAGACTATAGACTAGACTATAGACTAGACTATAGACTAGACTATAGACTAGACTATAGACTAGACTATAGACTAGACTATAGACTATAGACTAGACTATAGACTAGACTATAGACTAGACTATAGACTAGACTATAGACTAGACTATAGACTAGACTATAGACTAGACTAGACTATAGACTAGACTATAGACTAGACTATAGACTAGACTATAGACTAGACTATAGACTAGACTATAGACTAGACTATAGACTAGACTATAGACTAGACTATAGACTAGACTATAGACTAGACTATAGACTAGACTATAGACTAGACTATAGACTAGACTATAGACTCGACTATAGACTAGACTATAGACTAGACTATAGACTAGACTATAGACTAGACTATAGACTAGACTATAGACTAGACTATAGACTAGACTATAGACTAGACTATAGACTAGACTATAGACTAGACTATAGACTAGACTATAGACTAGACTATAGACTAGACTATAGACTAGACTATAGACTAGACTATAGACTAGACTATAGACTAGACTATAGACTAGACTATAGACTAGACTGTAGACTAGACTGTAGACTAGACTATAGACTATACTGTAGTGTAGACTATAGACTAGACTATAGACTAGACTATAGACTAGACTATAGACTAGACTATAGACTAGACTATAGACTAGACTATAGACTAGACTATAGACTAGACTATAGACTAGACTATAGACTAGACTATAGACTAGACTATAGACTAGACTATAGACTAGACTATAGACTAGACTATAGACTAGACTATAGACTAGACTATAGACTAGACTATAGACTAGACTATAGACTAGACTATAGACTAGACTATAGACTAGACTATAGACTAGACTATAGACTAGACTATAGACTAGACTATAGACTAGACTATAGACTAGACTATAGACTAGACTATAGACTAGACTATAGACTAGACTATAGACTAGACTATAGACTAGACTATAGACTAGACTATAGACTAGACTATAGACTAGACTATAGACTAGACTATAGACTAGACTATAGACTAGACTATAGACTAGACTATAGACTACTAGACTAGACTATATACTAGACTATAGACTAGACTAGACTATAGAATAGACTAGACTATATTCTATATAAATCATTCCATAACGCATGTGATTTTTCACTTAAACAAATTCCATTACTATTTATAAACATTTGATGAAAACTTGTGGACGGCTGGTTAGAATATATTTTTTTTTTTTTTGCACAATGGTCAATAAATGCTTAACATACAATAAATGATTAATGAATCAACGATCAATGAACTTTAGATCGGTTTTATTGTTAAGAACTGCCATCTAAAGTAAACTTTTGTTATTTGCTTCGGTCATTTTAAATATGTATTTCTCAAACCATTTAAATATGTTTATAAAAAAAAATACTAAATATTTTAAATACTTCTAAAAACACACACAACAACAAAAATTTGCTAATTGTTAAATCGTTTTGTTTTGCACTAATTTTAGCAAAAAGAGAAAATCTATACAGCTTTTATTATTTAATTAAATGTTTTTGTCTAATAATTTGAATATTCAAACTTATAACTATTGTCTCGAATTTAGATATAATTTTAGATAATATTATTTATACAAAAATACTTGTTTCAAATTTAACATTTCAAGCTTTTATTGTCTTTAAATAACTACTTTTTGTCCGTTGGGAATTTGATCGCATACAAAAAAGTGTCAAAAGTTGTGTACAATAAAATATTTATTAATAATTAATTACGTTGCTAATTAGCATAATTTTTTCTTCGTTTTATTGTATTGTAGATGTGTAACAAATCGAAAAGTATGTAATTGATTTGAAATTCCGAGGAGAAATAAAAGAGGTAGACATTAACACAATGGGAAATAAAATAAATTATGACTTCGTCAGCTAAATACCAGCTAATTAGTTTTAAGATGCTGCTAATAACTTTTGTTAAAATAGTTTGTTTTATGATTTTTTTTTTTAAAAATTATGTGTAACTAATTGAAGACAAAGAATGTATAATAAATTTAACAATAAGTTTATTACAAAAGAATTAATATTGAAATATTATCGCAAACATTTCGGAAGGGTCTGAAATTTGTAAAAAATTAAGATTGAAAACTATTTTGCTTCTTTAGATTGATAGAAGGAAGTATACTAAACCAAATCCGAAAAAAATACACTTAGGTCATTATCGGACCTGTTGTGCGCGAGGGATGTTATGCGCTATTTTCGATATCGAACCTATTTTTGATAAAAGCCTGAGATTAACTACCTCGAGCTTATTTTTCTTTAAAGCAAGTACATTCGTCGTTCGTTGCTGACTACTCTGTATGTATTTATGATATAAAGTTTGTCACTGGGAGAGGTTTCAGTAAAAGCTTTCTGACAATCCAATACTGTGTTATATTTAACATTATAACTTATATCGACCTAATTGTGGCGTTAAATATACTCTCCAATTTACGGGTCTTCAAGTTTTATCTTCCAGTTTAGAGCCATCCGTATAGCTACGGATTTCTACAGGTATTTGCTGTAAATTTCCGCTTGACCATGACATTCTATCTCGGATTAGTGTTACAAAGCTAACGTCATATTCTGTGTCTGGTATGAAATGAATGTCGAAGTGCTTTACGTGAACACCTGCGTGTAAGATTGTTTCACGGTGGCCTTTCTCAACTACTAGGTCAACTTCTGTGACGACTCACCACCGCCTCTTTGTGTATCTTTCATGCATGTCATACCGGTCCATGTACAAGCACTCTGCTTATGTACTTGAGCTATCCAACCTCTGACCGTTGATGCCCCGTTGCTTAACATGCGAGATGCAAGAACATCACTTCCGTTTAACACCACGCAGATGGAATGAAATCTGTTCAGTCTGTAACAGCACCTACAGACGTTATTCGGTAGACGTCTTAACACCAACTCATTTCCAAAGCTTCGTCCCACAGTCAGTCCTCTGTGGGGTATCTGTTGACCAGCGAGCAACTGGCCACCAGTACTACCAGATTATATAGTTCTCTGGTTCGATTCCATGACAAATCATTCCAAGGAAAGGCCGAGGATACATTTGATCATCAACAATTTATAGTCCCGGCAGACTGGAGGTATTGGGTAGCAACGTGTCCGATAAGCGCCTTTGCTTCATTCGCCTATGGTTATTAGCCGTTTGGTCGTAAGTACCGTCTCATATCTTATATATGTTTCAATGGGTGGAGTATCTAGTAACGCTTCCAAAGCCTTGGTTGACGTAATGCTCATGGCATCTCTTATAACCAAGCAGCATGTTTAGAGCCTTTTCAAACCTTCTACACAAGGAATTCGGAGTTTTCCTTTTAAAAGTATTACGACCTCATGTTAGACCTGTTAGACGATGTCGTCATTTGTCCTTTCTCAATTATGGTCTCTAGGATGCTATAAATTGTTGTTATCCAGAGGAACGGGGGCAAAATGCTAACCTGTGGTGTACCTTTTTCCTGATAGTTATATCGTACATCTTGCAGCTTATCCATCTGACCCTTGGGTCTCCCGGTCAACATGGCCTAAGGATATAATAAGAGGATGTTTTTTTTAATTACTCATAAACCTTGATAATCTAGTCTGTAGAGTAGACAAGACTATAGACTAGACTTTAAACTACACTAGACCGTAGACTAGACTAGATTATAGACTAGACTATAGACTAGACTATAGACTAGTCTAGACTATAGACTGGACTATGGACTAGACTATAGACTAAACCACACTATAAACTAGACTATAAACTAGGCTATAGACTCGACTATTATCTAGACTATAGACTAGACTATAGACTAGACTATAGACTAGACTATAGATTAGACTAGACTATAGACTAGACTATAGACTAGACTATAGACTAGACTATAGACTAGACTATAGACTAGACTATAGACTAGACTATAGACTAGACTATAGACTAGACTATAGACTAGACTATAGACTAGACTATAGACTAGACTATAGACTAGACTATAGACTAGACTATAGACTAGACTATAGACTAGACTATAGACTAGACTATAGACTAGACTATAGACTAGACTATAGACTAGACTATAGACTAGACTATAGACTAGACTATAGACTAGACTATAGACTAGACTATAGACTAGACTATAGACTAGACTATAGACTAGACTATAGACTAGACTATAGACTAGACTATAGACTAGACTATAGACTAGACTATAGACTAGACTAGACTAGACTAGACTATAGACTAGACTATAGACTAGACTATAGACTATAGACTAGACTATAGACTAGACTATAGACTAGACTATAGACTAGACTATAGACTAGACTATAGACTAGACTATAGACTAGACTATAGACTAGACTATAGACTAGACTATAGACTAGACTAGACTATAGACTAGACTATAGACTAGACTATAGACTAGACTATAGACTAGACTATAGACTAGACTATAGACTAGACTATAGACTAGACTAGACTAGACTATAGACTAGACTATAGACTAGACTATAGACTAGACTATAGACTAGACTATAGACTAGACTATAGACTAGACTATAGACTAGACTATAGACTAGACTATAGACTAGACTATAGACTAGACTATAGACTAGACTATAGACTAGACTATAGACTAGACTATAGACTAGACTATAGACTAGACTATAGACTAGACTATAGACTAGACTATAGACTAGACTATAGACTAGACTATAGACTAGACTATAGACTAGACTATAGACTAGACTATAGACTAGACTATAGACTAGACTATAGACTAGACTATAGACTAGACTATAGACTAGACTATAGACTAGACTATAGACTAGACTATAGACTAGACTATAGACTAGACTATAGACTAGACTATAGACTAGACTATAGACTAGACTATGACTAGACTATAGACTATATAGACTAGACTATAGACTAGACTATAGACTAGACTATAGACTAGACTATAGACTAGACTATAGACTAGACTATAGACTAGACTATAGACTAGACTATAGAACTAGACTATACTAGACTTAGACTAGACTATAGACTAGACTATAGACTAGACTATAGACTAGACTATAGACTAGACTAGACTAGACTATACTAGACATAGACAGAACTATAGACCATTGACTATAGACTAGACTATAAACTACACTAGACTATAGACTTGACTATAGTCTAGACTATAGACTTGATTATAGTCTAGACTATAGACTTGATTATAGTCTAGACTATAGACCTTGATTATAGTCTAGACTATAGACTTGATTATAGTCTAGACTATAGACTCGATTATAGACTAGACTATAAACTAGACTATAGACTAGACTGTAGACTAGACCATAGACTAGACTATAGATTCGATTATAGACTAGACTATAAACTAGACTATAGACTAGACTGTAGACTAGACTATAGACTAGACTATAGACTAGACTATAGACTAGACTATAGACTAGACTATATACTAGACTATAGACTAGACTATAGACTAGACTATAGACTAGACTATAGACTAGACTATAGACTAGACTATAGACTAGACTATAGACTAGACTAGACTAGACTATAGACTAGACTATAGACTAGACTATAGACTAGACTATAGACTAGACTATAGACTAGACTATAGACTAGACTATAGACTAGACTATAGACTAGACTATAGACTAGACTATAGACTAGACTATAGACTAGACTATAGACTAGACTATAGACTAGACTATAGACTAGACTATAGACTAGACTATAGACTAGACTATAGACTAGACTATAGACTAGACTATAGACTAGACTATAGACTAGACTATAGACTAGACTATAGACTAGACTATAGACTAGACTATAGACTAGACTATAGACTAGACTATAGACTAGACTATAGACTAGACTATAGACTAGACTATAGACTAGACTATAGACTAGACTATAGACTAGACTATAGACTAGACTATAGACTAGACTATAGACTAGACTATAGACTAGACTATAGACTAGACTATAGACTAGACTATAGACTAGACTATAGACTAGACTATAGACTAGACTATAGACTAGACTATAGACTAGACTATAGACTAGACTATAGACTACACTATAGACTACACTATAGACTACACTATAGACTACACTATAGACTACACTATAGACTACCTATAGACTAGACTATAGACTAGACTATAGACTAGACTATAGACTAGACTATAGACTAGACTATAGACTAGACTATAGACTAGACTATAGACTAGACTATAGACTAGACTAGACTAGACTAGACTAGACTAGACTAGACTAGACTAGACTAGACTAGACTATAGACTAGACTATAGACTAGACTAGACTAGACTATAGACTAAACTATAGACTAGACTATCAACGGGACAATATGCGAGTCTATAGACAAGGCTAATCTCTTATTGGAAAATACTAAAAACAACAGATCCTATATTAAACCTTAACTTAGTCGGTGATAAGACTTCAATCTATAGATGATGATATCCCTACTTACAATGTATTCTCTGCCACATTTCTCTTCCTCAACAATTACATACCACAAAGTGTAATTCATAAATTCTTTAAATTCTAGGAAAATTTATTTCAAACATTCACAGTCTAACTATTTTTTAGAAAACTAAAATCCAATGAATTTTTCAAATCCAAAAGGAAACCAAACAAAGAAACAAATAATTTCAATAGTCAACAATTTGTCAATCGTAAGGTTTATAACCAAGACACAATCAACACAAACATCAATAGCTACCAGCAGCATCAGCAACAACAACAGGTTGTAAGTTGTTGGGCAATGACAATAAGAATGTTGCTTATATGCACATAAAACCATCTAGCAAGTTAAAAACTATTACTTGCATCAATATTACTATTTGAAGAATATTACATGAAACTCTAGATAAACCTTATGATTTTATGACCTCCAGGTAATGACAGTTGTCAACTGAAAAGCAGTAAAACTATATAACTGGAGTTGCTGGCAAAAAAAGGCTTGTGGCACACGACACACTAAAAGTCAACTAACTAATGTCAGCAAATTCATACATATGTACATACAACTACAAATTAACGAGCATTGAAATTACTACATACAATCTATTAGTTATTAAACTTACACACACACATATGGATACACAGTTTTGTTGCAATTGTGGCATAAATCTATTAACTAATTTGTTGTCAATGATTTGCCATAAAATTACTGGGGAAATACTTACTTTTGTTGTGCCAACCACAAAAAAGAAAAAAACAGGAAATGTTTATTGGCAAATTATGGGCTAAACAAATAATGATCCGGAGAATGTAAGATACAGACTAATAAAATAAACAAGGATTATAAAATAAACTGTTAAATTAATTTTAGTTTTATTAACAATTATAATCTAATAATAATTATAAAAATTGTAATTTTCCATAAATAGGTATTTATGCAATTGTAACACAATAGGAAAAATTGTGGAGAAATTCTAAATTTGGACTAGACTATAAACTAGACTACAGACTAGACTATAGACTAGACTATAGACTAGACTATAGACTAGACTATAGACTAGACTATAGACTAGACTATAGACTAGACTATAGACTAGACTATAGACTAGACTATAGACTAGACTATAGACTAGACTATAGACTAGACTATAGACTAGACTATAGACTAGACTATAGACTAGACTATAGACTAGACTATAGACTAGACTATAGACTAGACTATAGACTAGACTATAGACTAGACTATAGACTAGACTATAGACTAGACTATAGACTAGACTATAGACTAGACTATAGACGAGGCTATAGACTAGACTATATACTGGAAAATAAAGGAGGCTATAGACTAGACTATTTTTAATCACTGGGTGAGCTTTATGACGACTCACCACCGCCCCTTCAATCCTCAATGTAGAAATTAGGTCCATGTACAAGCACTTTGCTCAAGTGTTTGAGCTATCTAATCACTGACCACTACTGTCCCCGCCTGATCGTATGTATACTTAGCGGACTAGACTATAGACTATAAACTGTACTATAGACTACTACTATAGGCGATACTATAAACTTTACTATATATTAGAATTTAGAATAGACTATGGACTATTTTATATACTAGACTATAGACTTCATTTTAGACTAAAGTATATATAAGACTATAGAATAAACTAGAGACTAGACTAGTCCATAATCTTAAGCGATCCGAAATTCTTTTGGCCCTAGGTTGTTATCTAATGTGTACATTTGGGTACTAAATGTTTGAGGTACCGTATAGTTAAAAATCTTCTTATAAACTGAATAATATCACTCCTAAGATATTTGGATCTAATGTCGGCGAAAGCCTTACAATGGCAAAGATATCTTTAAAAAGTTACAAAATATTACATTCATAAAAAATTCTTAATTCATAACAGTCTTTTTTATTAATAAACCGTTAATCTTTAATTAAATTGTCTGTTTAATAAAAATATAAAAACTTTTTTTTTAAAGTTCTGTGATTCCAGGCGCCTAAAGGCCATTCTTTTCTAAACATAAATACACTCCAATCAAAAGCTATTGAAATAATTTGCTATTTTTAATTTTTAAATTTATAGCATTTAACTTAAAAGCCCTTTTAATGTCTAAAAGATTTCAATAATAAAATTTCACCATCATAATTAAAAAACGATTTGTGTTGAGACAACGTCAGTACAAATGTCTATCATCGAAAATCAGAAGTAATTTTTTTTTCAATAAATCTTTTGCTTTCATTGTTTTTTTATATATAATTTCTTAAAACCTTTAAGGGTTTTCATTTATAATTAATTTAAAAAAAAAAAAAATAAAACAATTAACAGTTTAGGCTGACAGTCATTCGGACAGCCACAGTCAAGAAGTGAGTTAACCACAGGCTAAGTATTCCCAACCAACCACCTGTATAGAGTGTTTAATTATCTCTAATCAATTCTGTTATTTATATCAAAACGACACACAATAGAATGAAATATTAGACTAATAAAATGTCGAAATTAAAAACCCTTTAGTTCAAAAATCATGTCTCTCTTTGAGTCTGTTGTTGTTGTCGGCTTGTGGTCTGTAATCAATTTATTATTTTAACACTTTACGATTGTTTTAGTTTTTTTGTTCTTTTTTTCTGGTAAAGAATGTCACCAGCAGATTAACGGTTTATTTTGATTAAAGTTTAAAGTTCATATATACATAGATATGTCAATTTAAGAAGCTGTAAAGAATAGTCAAACAAATCGGCTGTTGGGGTATAAATGTAGAACTGAGATTTAAGATTAAACGACCTCAAAAACCCGTACTTGGAGAAATGTTGTTATAAACAATTTGCATTAAAAAGTTAGTTAGTTAGTTAGTTTGTTAGTTAGCTAGTTAGTTAGTTAGTTAGTTAGTTAGTTAGTTAGTTAGTTAGTTAGTTAGTTAGTTAGTTAGTTAGTTAGTTAGTTAGTTAGTTAGTTAGTTAGTTAGTTAGTTAGTTAGTTAGTTAGTTAGTTAGTTAGTTAGTTAGTTAGTTAGTTAGTTAGTTAGTTAGTTAGTTAGTTAGTTAGTTAGTTAGTTAGTTAGTTAGTTAGTTAGTTAGTTAGTTAGTTAGTTAGTTAGTTAGTTAGTTAGTTAGTTAGTTAGTTAGTTAGTTAGTTAGTTAGTTAGTTAGTTAGTTAGTTAGTTAGTTAGTTAGTTAGTTAGTTAGTTAGTTAGTTAGTTAGTTAGTTAGTTAGTTAGTTAGTTAGTTAGTTAGTTAGTTAGTTAGTTAGTTAGTTAGTTAGTTAGTTAGTTAGTTAGTTACTGTCTCGAATTTTTTTCTGTCGGTTCTAGTCTCCAATAGAATACCTTATACATGCTCTATATATATATATATATATAACTAAGTCGTCTTATCTACTAATCGTAGGGTGACAATCAATAACAATGTATACTTCAGATATTAATTATATCATTTTTTAAAACATAATCAAATTAAACATCCAAACAACCGTTTATTCTTAAACCACGACATCTGTGTAAATTTGTCTTTTAAATTAATTTACGAACTTGACTCAATGACCAACTAGCTGACTTAAATACTGATTCCCCCTACCTATACACACCAAGTGCCTATGGGTTTTGTCAACAAAAGTCCAATTATTAAACACTAATGATCATAACTTATTGTTCAACAGAAATTGATTAATTTCTCAACATTTGTCTAAGAGATAAAAATTATTGTAACATTAAACAAAAAACAAACATAGATACCACTCCATCATCGAACAATAATGAAAAGTTTGAATAAAAATAATGAAAAGCAATTTCTAAAAATATCTCTTGTCTTTGTATAAAAATATTTTTGTTTTTACTTTAAACTCAGTAGATAATTTTAATTGAAGATTAATTTTGATATTGTTTAGAATCTGTTTTACCCACTAAGTTAAGTATTTCTCTAAAAACAAATAATAAGAAAATTTGTTCTTCAAAATTTTACTTTCAACGCCCTAAGAGCTTTTCATTCCTAACAATAATTATTTTAAATTATTATTAATTATTTTTGATTTGTCACCTATTATTTTATTTTATTATTGTCATTAAATTAAACTAACGGCATCACAAATCCATATAAGTTGTCAACCAAAATAATAATTATGATTTATATTTATTTTTAGTAACAAAACAAATCTATAAACGATATTATCACATTTTACGTTTTTGTTATCGTTTTAGTAAATTTGTAGTTTTTTCCATATAAGTATTCCTAACACAGGTGCAAAGTTCTCTTAAAGTAAACCAATATTTTGACAAAAATATTCAAGAATATTTTTCTATTTCTGGCTGTAATAGAATACCCCCAAAAATATTTATTTAAATATTTTTAATTATTTATAGCCAAAGTGTCGTCTACTTGTTATGAGTCGGAAGTATTCACACTTAAAAATGTTTGTTGTTGTCTTGTTTCCAGTGTAGAACTACAATGGTATAGTTTGGTTTTAGCTTTTGGTTTAACGCAGAGAATTTACGTAATAACTTAACTAAACTAACTAACTAACTAACCTAACTACTAACTAACTAACTAACCTACTAACTAACTAACTAACCTAACTAACTAACTAACTAACTAACTAACTAACTAACTAACTAACTAACTAACTAACTAACTAACGAACTAACTAACTAACTAAACTAACTAACTAATAACTAACTAACTAACTAACTAACTAACTAATAACTAACTAACTAACTACTAACTAACTAACTACTAACCTAAATAACTAACTAAACTAACTAACTAACTAACTAACTAACTAACTAACTAACTAACTAACTAACTTAACTAACTAACTAACTAACAACTAACTAACTAACTAACTAACTAACTAACTAACTAACTAACTAACTAACTAACTAACTAACTAACTAACTAACTAACTAACTAACTAACTAACTAACTAACTAACTAACTAACTAACTAACTACTAACTAACTACTAACTAACTAACTAACTAACTAACTAACTAACTAACTAACTAACTAACTAACTAACTAACTAACTAACTAACTAACTAACTAACTAACTAACTAACTAACTAACTACTAACTAACTAACTAACTAACTAACTAACTAACTAACTAACTAACTAACTAACTAACTAACTAACTAACTAACTAACTAACTAACTAACTAACTACTAACTAACTAACTAACTAACTACTAACTAACTAACTAACTAACTAACTAACTAACTAACTACTAACTAACTAACTAACTAACTAACTAACTAACTAACTAACTAACTAACTAACTACTAACTAACTAACTAACTAACTAACTAACTAACTAACTAACTAACTAACTAACTAACTAACTAACTAACTAACTAACTAACTAACTAACTAACTAACTAACTAACTAACTAACTAACTAACTAACTAACTAACTACTAACTAACTAACTAACTAACTAACTAACTAACTAACTAACTAACTAACTAACTAACTAACTAACTAACTAACTAACTAACTAACTAACTAACTAACTAACTAACTAACTAACTAACTAACTAACTAACTACTAACTAACTAACTAACTAACTAACTAACTAACTAACTAACTAACTAACTAACTAACTAACTAACTAACTAACTAACTACTAACTAACTAACTAACTAACTAACTAACTAACTAACTAACTAACTAACTAACTAACTAACTAACTAACTAACTAACTAACTAACTAACTAACTAACTAACTAACTAACTAACTAACTAACTAACTAACTAACTAACTAACTAACTAACTAACTAACTAACTAACTAACTAAGACGAAACATTTGAAAACATTTCGTTGGATTCTCTTCAGATTACCTCCAACAGCCACATTTTTCTCAACACGTAAGGAGATACGGCTTACTGAGGTCAACAAGAACCTTTATTTTGACTCCAATAGTTCTCCAGCACATTTTGAACAAATTACGTTATAAATATTGTGACCTAAAATTATAAGTTAAGACATTTCCAAAAGAAACAACCAAGACCCCTGATTTAAACAGTTCCTTCCTCAAAACTGACTTATAGTTCTCTCTTCTACAGTTCAATGAACCGTGTTGAAAGCATTTGCATATGAAATGTAGCGTCTTTCCCAAAACGTCCTATTACTTTCTTTCACACCGTTCTATCTTGGTTTATTTGCATTATTTCAGATTCTTTTCAAAACAATTTCCATATATAGTAAATTAAGTTGCTATGAAAAAAAGCTTTTTTACTATAAGCTTTTTATTCTATTCTTTATTAATTTTTTACATATTCTTAAAGAACTTCCGCTTATAAATATTGTCATCAGGTTTAATATCAACTTCCCTTTCGGTAACTACTTTTAAACGTTAAAATCGTGTATGGCGCAGCAAGTGCGTGTACACCATAGGTGTCTATGTGCGTTTAATATATTTTACTAAATACTAGTGTCAACGACTCTAGTCAATGTGCTCAATAATGTTTGTTTTTAATGTTTTATGAATTAATAAAAATTGTGTCACTACAAATCGCGCAGCAAGTGGAAGTAAATGTTTGGTGTAGAAGCCAGTCTGCGAGGTAAACTGTTGGTTGATTGGGTATTGATTATTAAAGCGGATGGACAGACATTAATGTTTATATTATAATAAAAAAAAAAAATAATATTTTCGTGTATTATTGGTTTTAGCTAAGGTGGTCACTTGTTTTTATTCTATATAGTTTTTTCTTCTACTATTTTAATATGCATAAATTGTTCCATTTTCTTGTAGTTGTGGTTGTAGTTGTTGCTGCCTTTGTGAAGACTAGCAATATGACAGTCTGTTTTCATAATTTAATTCATTGTATTTTAATTTAATTTTTTTAGTTTCATACACAATGTGAGGTAGTGTACCCATTGGGTACACTGTGTGTCTTAAAGGGATTTAAAAATCGTGCTCGTTTACCCATACATACCATCAAAATCAAAAACATTAACCTTTAATCACCAAATGGCGGCCAATGCCAAGTTTACAAGACATCAATGAACAATTATGTTTAAGTTCAAGTACAATATTTATTTTGTTTTTAAAGTCAATTTAATGTTATTTTTTGTATTATTATTATTTTTTTACAAGAATTATCAAGTTCATATGTAAATAAATTGTAAACTACGAGTAGTTATTCTTATTTAGGAGACATTAAAATAAATTACTTTAACAATATTTTTAAAATATTGTCATGCCAAAAAAAAAAAAAAAAAAATCCATATTATATTGCTTTTAGATTATTTAAACAATGGTTAAGGTTGATGTTAATGTTGAACAAAATAAATAAATTGTTTTACATAAAATTACGAAATTTTATTAAGAGAACACACCCAATATAAAATAGTTTTTTTTATCGATAATAAATAATAATTATATGGACAAAGTCTTGAAACGAATTTAAGTGCTTTTTGTATATAAATTACTCCTCTAAATGTATGATAGCGTCTTTCAAAATTTGCACAGCTAGAACTCTCAAAATCTACTTGTTACTTACCAGAGTTCTAAAGCCTTCCTTTGCTCTTTGTTCATTGTCATGACGACTAATAAGATTTAATCTTCAGAATCGAGGAAGGATAATTTTTCAGTTTTAAGCAGTTGGCTCCACATCTCTAATTCTCTTTCCAAAGGCAATAATTCCTCCGTAGTAAGCAAATTTCCTATAGTCTATAGTCTAGTCTATAGTCTAGTCTATCTAGTCTATAGTCTAGTCTATAGTCTAGTCTATAGTCTAGTCTATAGTCTAGTCTATAGTCTAGTCTATAGTCTAGTCTATAGTCTAGTCTATAGTCTAGTCTATAGTCTAGTCTATAGTCTAGTCTATAGTCTAGTCTATAGTCTAGTCTATAGTCTAGTCTATAGTCTAGTCTAGTCTATAGTCTAGTCTATAGTCTAGTCTATAGTCTAGTCTATAGTCTAGTCTATAGTCTAGTCTATAGTCTAGTCTATAGTCTAGTCTATAGTCTAGTCTATTAGTCTAGTCTATAGTCTAGTCTATAGTCTAGTCTATAGTCTAGTCTATAGTCTAGTCTATAGTCTAGTCTATAGTTCTAGTCTATAGTCTAGTCTATAGTCTAGTCTATAGTCTAGTCTATAGTCTAGTCTATAGTCTAGTCTATAGTCTAGTCTATAGTCTAGTCTATAGTCTAGTCTATAGTCTAGTCTATAGTCTAGTCTATAGTCTAGTCTATAGTCTAGTCTATAGTCTAGGTCTATAGTCTAGTCTATAGGTCTAGTCTATAGTCTAGTCTATAGTCTAGTCTATAGTCTAGTCTATAGTCTAGTCTATAGTCTAGTCTATAGTCTAGTCTATAGTCATTCTAGTTCTATAGTCTAGTCTATAGTCTAGTCTATAGTCTAGTCTAGTCTATAGTCTAGTCTATAGTCTAGTCTATAGTCTAGTCTATAGTCTAGTCTATAGTCTAGTCTATAGTCTAGTCTATAGTCTAGTCTATAGTCTAGTCTATAGTCTAGTCTAGTCTAGTCTAGTCTATAGTCTAGTCTAGTCTATGTCTAGTCTATAGTCTAGTCTATAGTCTAGTCTATAGTCTAGTCTATAGTCTAGTCTATAGTCTAGTCTATAGTCTAGTCTATAGTCTAGTCTATAGTCTAGTCTATAGTCTAGGTCTAAGTCTAGTCTAGTCTAGTCTATAGTCTAGTCTATAGTCTAGTCTATAGTCTAGTCTATAGTCCTATTCGTCTATAGTCTATCTAGTCTAGTCTATAGTCTAGTCTATAGGTAGTCTTATCTATAAGTCTAGTCTAGTCTATAGTCTAGTCTAGTCTAGTCTATAGTCTAGTCTATAGTCTAGTCTATAGTCTAGTCTATAGTCTAGTCTATAGTCTAGTCTTAGTCTAGTCTATAGTCTAGTCTATAGTCTAGTCTAGTCTATAGTCTGCTAGTCTAGTCTATAGTCTAGTCTATAGTCTAGTCTATAGTCTAGTCTATAGTCTAGTCTATAGTCTAGTCTATAGTCTAGTCATAGTCTAGTCTATAGTCTAGTCTATAGTCTAGTCTATAGTCTAGTCTTCCAGCCTAGTCTAGTCATATAGTTCTACAGTCTAGTCTATAGTCTAGTCTAGTCTATAGTCTACAGTCTAGTCTAGTCTATAGTTTAGTCTATAGTCTAGTCTATAGTCTAGTCTATAGTCTAGTCTATAGTCTAGTCTATAGTCTAGTCTACAGTCTAGTCTAGTCTATAGTCTAGTCTATAGTCTAGTCTATAGTCTAGTCTATAGTCTAGTCTATAGTCTAGTCTATAGTCTAGTCTATAGTCTAGTCTATAGTCTAGTCTATAGTCTAGTCTATCTAGTGTATAATCTAGTCTATAGTCTAGTCTAGTCTAGTCTATAGTCTAGTCTATAGTCTAGTCTATAGTCTAGTCTATAGTCTAGTCTATAGTCTAGTCTATAGTCTAGTCTATAGTCTAGTCTATAGTCTAGTCTATAGTCTAGTCTATAGTCTAGTCTATAGTCTAGTCTATAGTCTAGTCTATAGTCTAGTCTATAGTCTAGTCTATAGTCTAGTCTATAGTCTAGTCTATAGTCTAGTCTATAGTCGTCTATAGTCTAGTCTAGTCTATAGTCTAGTCTATAGTCTAGTCTATAGTCTAGTCTATAGTCTAGTCTATAGTCTAGTCTATAGTCTAGTCTATAGTCTAGTCTATAGTCTAGTCTATAGTCTAGTCTATAGTCTAGTCTATAGTCTAGTCTATAGTCTAGTCTATAGTCTAGTCTAGTCTAGTCTATAGTCTAGTCTATAGTCTAGTCTATAGTCTAGTCTATAGTCTAGTCTATAGTCTAGTCTATAGTCTAGTCTATAGTCTAGTCTATAGTCTAGTCTATAGTCTAGTCTATAGTCTAGTCTATAGTCTAGTCTATAGTCTAGTCTATAGTCTAGTCTATAGTCTAGTCTATAGTCTAGTCTATAGTCTAGTCTATAGTCTAGTCTATAGTCTAGTCTATAGTCTAGTCTATAGTCTAGTCTATAGTCTAGTCTATAGTCTAGTCTATAGTCTAGTCTATAGTCTAGTCTATAGTCTAGTCTATAGTCTAGTCTATAGTCTAGTCTATAGTCTAGTCTATAGTCTAGTCTATAGTCTATCTAGTCTAGTCTATAGTCTAGTCTATAGTCTAGTCTATAGTCTAGTCTATAGTCTAGTCTATAGTCTAGTCTATAGTCTAGTCTATAGTCTAGTCTATAGTCTAGTCTATAGTCTAGTCTATAGTCTAGTCTATAGTCTAGTCTATAGTCTAGTCTATAGTCTAGTCTATAGTCTAGTCTATAGTCTAGTCTATAGTCTAGTCTATAGTCTAGTCTATAGTCTAGTCTATAGTCTAGTCTATAGTCTAGTCTATAGTCTAGTCTATAGTCTAGTCTATAGTCTAGTCTATAGTCTAGTCTATAGTCTATAGTCTAGCTATAGTCTAGTATATCTAGTCTATAGTCTAGTCTATAGTCTAGTCTATAGTCTAGTCTATAGTCTAGTCTATAGTCTAGTCTATAGTCTAGTCTATAGTCTAGTCTATAGTCTAGTCTATAGTCTGGTCTATAGTCTAGTCTATAGTCTAGTCTATAGTCTAGTCTATAGTCTAGTCTATAGTCTAGTCTATAGTCTAGTCTATAGTCTAGTCTATAGTCTAGTCTATAGTCTAGTCTATAGTCTAGTCTATAGTCTAGTCTATCTCTAGTCTATAGTCTAGTCTATAGTCTAGTCTATAGTCTAGTCTATAGTCTAGTCTATAGTCTAGTCTATAGTCTAGTCTATAGTCTAGTCTATAGTCTAGTCTATAGTCTAGTCTATAGTCTAGTCTATAGTCTAGTCTATAGTCTAGTCTATAGTCTAGTCTATAGTCTAGTCTATAGTCTAGTCTATAGTCTAGTCTAGTCTAGTCTATAGTCTAGTCTATAGTCTAGTCTATAGTCTAGTCTATAGTCTAGTCTATAGTCTAGTCTATAGTCTAGTCTATAGTCTAGTCTATAGTCTAGTCTATAGTCTAGTCTATAGTCTAGTCTATAGTCTAGTCTATATCTAGTCTATATCTAGTCTATAGTCTAGTCTATAGTCCTCTAGTCTAGTCTATAGTCTAGTCTATAGTCTAGTCTATAGTCTAGTCTATAGTCTAGTCTATAGTCTAGTCTATAGTCTAGTCTATAGTCTAGTCTATAGTCTAGTCTATAGTCTAGTCTATAGTCTAGTCTACAGCCTAGTCTAGTCTATAGTCTACAGTCTAGTCTATAGTCTAGTCTATAGTCTACATTCTATCTAGTCTAGTCTAGTCTATAGTCTAGTCTATAGTCTAGTCTATAGTCTAGTCTATAGTCTAGTCTATAGTCTAGTCTATAGTCTAGTCTATAGTCTAGTCTATAGTCTAGTCTATAGTCTAGTCTATAGTCTAGTCTATAGTCTAGTCTATAGTCTAGTCTATAGTCTAGTCTATAGTCTAGTCTATAGTCTAGTCTATAGTCTAGTCTATAGTCTAGTCTATAGTCTAGTCTATAGTCTAGTCTATAGTCTAGTCTATAGTCTAGTCTATAGTCTAGTCTATAGTCTAGTCTATAGTCTAGTCTATAGTCTACTATGTCTTAGTATGTCTAGGATAGGAGTCTAGTCCTATAGTCTAGCTAGTATAGTCTATAGTCTAGTCCTATAGTCTAGTCTATAGTCAGTCTATAGTCCTAGTCTATAGTCCTGGTCTATGGTATCTGTCCAAGTGGTGTTGTGGTTCAAGGTGTTAAATACATAACCCTAACTTACGGAACTGTGATTGAGTCCCATTTCGATAACTGTGGTAAATATAAAATGTTCTCTTATGCTTGAAAAAGATCAAAGACTTTTTAATTAAACCTAGCCAAAACTTCTTGTAGACATTTTCACTTGGCACTTTTTTAGTGGCCACATATCCTAAAGCTCATTTGCGGTACTGGCCCCATATTTTCTTTGAAATATTAAAGTGTTTTAGAAATTGTAATGAAGTCGCTTCTTAAAAGATGCCAAACGGTGTTAGATGTATGCTTAATGTCTTCTTCAATTACTCAGCTACTTATAATATGCTTCATAATAAGTCATAAACGTTTTTAAATCTAGTTTTCATTTAAATTGTTGAAAAATTTTACTTAGAAAATTGAAATATTTCATTGAAAAATTATAAGCGATAAATGAGCATGACACTAATACAAACAAGTAAGAAAGTATAGTCGGGCTTGGCCGACTATATGATAACCTACACCAGTTATGAATATTTAATGTGATTTATTTTTATACCACCATCAAAAAAGATAGCCCCATCTATTGTTTTTGTCATTCCTTTTGTAACACATCGAAATATTAATCATAAAAGTATATATATTCTGGATCCTTATTAAATTCTAAGACGACCTAGCTATGTCCGTATGTCTGTCTGTCTGTTGAAAACACAATAGAGTCTAAATGGAAGGAGCTAGCGAGCTAAAATTTTGCACAGACATTTTATATTGATGCAGTTTGTTTGGTATTGAAAATGGGCAATATCGGTCCACGAATTCGCCTAGCCCACATATAAGGTCCCCTTCACAAAATGACTTTAACGCTCATAACTGACTAAAAGAAGCATCTATAGCGATGAAATTCGACATGAAACCTAAATCGCTCTATAAAATTTTATAAGGATCGGTTAATAATTGACCCTATCCCCCATTAAGGTTCCCTTCAGAAAATGAACTTAACGCTCATAACTGACTAAAAGAAGCAGCTATAGCAATGAAATTCGACATTAACATATTTGATAGCAACCTTAACACCTTCGTAAAATTTTATAAGGATCGGTCCATAATTGTTCCTACCCCCCATATAAGGTGCCCTTCAGAAAATGACTTTAACGCTCAAAACTGTCTAAAAGAAGCATCTATAGCGACGAAATTCGACATGAACATATTTTATAGGAACCTTAATATCATTGTAAAATTTTATAAGGATCGGCCCATAATTAACCCTAGCCCCCATATAAGGCACCCTTCACAAAATTACTTTAACGCTCATAACTGCCTTAAGGATAAGTTCATAATTGATCCTACCCCCATATAAAGCCTCCTTCAGCAAATGGCTTTGACGTTCATTACTGCCTAAACTAAAATCGTTCTAGAATATTTGACGGGGATCGGTCCATAATTGACCAAAAAAAGCAATTTATTGACGAAAAACTTATTTTCTAAAAGAGGCTTTATATGGGGGATAGGAGCAAATGTGGACCGATCCCGATAAAAAGGTCTGGATAGATGTGTATTTATATAATATATATAATATTTGTCTGTGCTAAATTTCATTACAATAACAGTGCTAATAAATGAATTGCGGATATTCAAGTCACTTTCTGAAGGGGGCTTTGTGTGGGGGCTAGTGTCAAATGAAGTCCGATCATTTCGAAATTCGGCAAGGTCATCAAGGCTTGTATAAAACTTAGTTGTGCGAACTTCATCGAGATAAATTATATTATACATAATTATGAGCTCAAAAGCCCTTTTCGGGGGGTTCAGTTGTATGGGGGCTAGGTGAAATAATGGACCGATTTTAACCATTTTCAATAAGCTTAGTCCTTGGGTCAAAACAAACATGTGTTCCAAATTTCATCGAATTATCTTGAAAATTGCGACCTGTACTTTGATAACAACGTTTACATGGTTAAATCGACTCAGAAAGTGGTTCTGAGTCGATCGGTATACTTTAAGGTGGGTATAGTACTAATATTTTAATGCGTTACAAACATCAGCACAAACGCATAATACCCTTCCCACTGTAGTGGTGTAGGGTATAAAAATATATATCTTATTGTATAGCATGACAGTTGACATAATTGTTAAAGGCAGTTATAGCCAGAAGCCAGTTAAATCCTTTGGAAAATTAGAAAAGAAATCAAGAAATCTAAAATATTTAAAATGATTATGCATGCAAGTATCTATAACATAAAAGTAGAAGAAAAATAAAGTTTATTACACCATTTACAGTAAAGAGGAAAAAATTTGGCAAAATGGGGGAAAAGAAATTTATTGCTTAGAAATGTTTGTTGTTAGAGAACTTTAGCATGAATTAGAAAAATTTTGAGATGGCTTCAAATTAAATTTTAATTATTTTTATTTGGTTAAGCTGGAAACAGTGTAACATTTAACATGAAAAATGATTTTAATGTTATTTTTTTATTCTTAACACAAGAAAAACACTATAGAAATTAATATTTAATAGTTACAGACGTCTAAGTCCAAGAGCTATTGCCTGTTTACAACAACATTGTTGCCAACTTTGTCACTAACTTCATCTAAGTCGTCGTCCACCTAATGGCAACTGGTTTTTAATTACAAATATTGTCATTTTTAATTATAAAATCTATAAAAAGTTGCAGCAATACAAAAAAAAAAATGAATCACTTTAGTTTTTGTAAACAACAACAACAACAAGTCAAAGGAAATTAAATGCAATTTTGTTTAAATAGAAAATCGTGACCCATTAAACTGGCAACCGTGGCAAGAGTGTGAAACATATGTTTTTCATTAAATCAAAATTTACAATTATAAAATTCCTAACTACACCTACAAATAAAAACCTAGGTCTTGATTTTCTAAATCATCCTTAAAAAATGTTTATTTAAACAAAATATTCATTATAATGAAGGAAATAAAGTTTAGGGTATGATTTAGACAGTAACCAGCAAAAACTTGGTAATGACTGGTGCTTACTCAAGAACTAACTTTACAATGACTACTACTAACCGTCTGCATTACTTAGAAATAGTCAACTACTAACTTAACTTTGTAGTAAGTACTTACCTAACATCCTACTTGTAAGCAAGCATGTTAAGTACTTACCAGCAATGTCATTACCATGTTAAACTAATAACTTAAAATGCTATTATGTAACCCCTTACTTTTTATGTAAGTTTTTGCTGGTTAATTATTGCTTTAGTAAATATTTCTAAAAACCTTTTTTCGTTCATTAATAATAGTTTAATTATGTAAAATTATTTTAATTATCTCATGTGACTTGTGAGTAAGTGTGCAAATTAATGAATGATGCTGCTGACGCTGCTGCTTGATTTTTTAATCTATTTCATTACGTTTTGCAATATTTACAAAAGTATCTCGTACTACTGCTACACTATCATGATAAAATATGGGTTTGGTGTTTTTTTTTATCTTTTTAAAATTTTTTGTTCTTATTGTTTCTAGTTGCTGGTCATGTTTTCTGGTTTGTAGGCAAATTATAAAGTCAGTATTTTAGGGACTAATTCATGACGAATGTTCAAAATAATTCACGTTCTGTATTAGCTAGCATATTGTAGATTGACCACTATAAGAGCTTCTTGATTTCGTGTAGTTTAAACTCTGAATTCTTATTGATTTCGTGGAGTCTAGCTGATTATATACATTCATATTCAAATACCCCCGGAGCATGTTGTGTTACCTTGACATTCCCCATCTTGATGTGATTGCAATTCGGATAGAAAAGTGCTGCCAGAACGTCTAGTCTATCTGGATTATAAACTAGAGATTGTTTGGGGAACCATTTGACCTGGGGTTGAACCAGAAAGCTATATAATCTGGCACTACAGCAACCAGTAGCCGAAATGACAGAGTTGCGGACTTTGTCTTGACCCTGTTATTGGAGAGGTCCCTTCGGTGTACACACGGTTGATGTGATCTAAACCTAAACTCGCTTATACACTGTAAAATCTATATTTCGAGATAAGTTCGTTGCTGTTGCCGAAAGAGACAACAGATATCCCGTAAAGCAGTGGATATGTAGCTAAGCGTCTGATGTTATTCTTAGTGAATGTGTCGTAAATATGAGAAGTGTATTGGGCTAAATGGTGATTGATGAACGGTATCTTATACAGATGACACAATTGAGTTTTTCTTCCTTGTCAGGGTATGTTCAGGGTTTACTCTGTACGTCCCAGAATGTTCTCTATAAGTAACAACATGTCTTGGGCTTATTTGATGGACACGGAATACGGTCTATCGATTACGTCTGGAGGTGCTATTGCCGAATCAACAGGGGATACTCCATCTGTGTGGTTGTAAACGGAAGAAATGCTTTTGCATCTCGAAAGCGACGCAACGTTACAGGAATTGTCAAAGATTAGATTAACCCTAATTCTTGAGCAAATTGCTTGTACATAGACCGGCCGAACCATGTATAGTAATTTCCACTAGCATGTTCTTTGCAAGGCACAAAGACGCTTTGGGGAGTCGTCCAACGCTGGCTGTAAAAGTACCACCGTGGAATAAGACCATCATGGCAGGTGTTCACGTAAAGCACTTCCACTTATTCGCATTCTAAACGGAAGAGATGTTTTTGAATCTAGTAAGTTACGTAACGGGACAGGAATTGTCAAAGATTAGATTAACTGTAGTTCTTAAGCAAATTGCTTGCACATGGATCGGCCGAACTATATATGGAAATTTCCACTAGCGTGTTCTTTGCAAGGCACAAAGAGGCTGTGGTGAGTCGTCCAACAAGTAACACCATAAAAAAGACCATCGTGGCAGGTGTTTACGTAAATCACTTCCACTTATTCGCATATGAAGACGAGAACAAGAATTAGTTTTGACTTCATTAAGTCATTGTAAGAACTCCCAACTACTTTTTGTCTTCGCCGAAATTAAGGCAATTGCTTTACATTGGTATTTTAGCTAAGATTAAGAGCTCTCGTAGCGTTCTTGATTCCGTTGATTTATTCCTTTTAACCAACCAATCATTAGCCGATTCCAAAGTTTCTAGCTTACATCATCAACCCGATTTCATTTTCAACTTCACAAAAATGCAACTCGGAAGTTCAAAAGTCAAAAACAGAAAATATTCCTGTATAACATTGTAAATTTAATAGACTATGAGTAGTTTAAGGAAGCAGACATTTGAAAAAAGATTTATAGTATAAGTCTCGTATCCCATAACTATCTGTTATGTCTTAGCCATCATAGAAACTGTCATCTGAAGACAGTGTGTCATCTGAAGACAGTGTGTTCCAAGTTCTTCTAGGACTTGTTCTTAAATCAAGACTGTCGTTCTACCACTTAAGGTTTTATCAGATCTTCCTCAAAATCGGCTTCAACCTTCAATAACATTATCTGATATTTACAATTCCCCGGTAATTTTCATGTCCTAGCTTTGTTAAGTACCATCACACCTCAGAAAGTCTAGATTAATGGGAAACCCTCCATATATAAGTAAACTGTTATATTAGACATTTCACTGATACCCCAGATTGATGCGTTGTCATCATAGCCCAAGAGTACGTTGTCAGAAGTCCTAAGAGTTGATAGATCTCACTTCAACTGGTGGAGCCATGATCTTTGCAAATGTTTGTTTCTCTGAACTGCATGGAAATCAACTTCATTCCGTGAGATTGATGTCGAGAACATCATCAATGTATACCCTTAGAGGGTTTTCAGCACATACAAGTACTGCTGATGAAGATGTACTATTGTGAGTGACTTTATTCGGTTCTGTTGAGGCTTCGGAGATCATCCCGATCTTGTTTGGGTCTTCGGAGAGCTCTTGATATTGATGAGCAAAGAGTTAGCCAATTCAACCTCGTCTACGCCTTGGTTTTCTCAAACTTGAGGCCAATTCCGTGATGGATAGAATCAGTGCAGAGTAACACCATCTAGTAAATATGGGAGTTCTGAAGCTTCAAGTACTCCAACACCATCTGTGTTTCTGTACAATTCCATAATGGTGAATATCCCTGCAGAATGTTTACTTAAATCGACGAAAGCTTTCGCTTTCCCGAGCTGGCAGATCGCAATTCCGTGATGGCTAGTCAATGTTGGGGTTCCAAAGCTTCAAGTACTCCAACACCTTCCATGCTTCTATTCAATTCCGTAATGATGAATATCCATGAGAAAAATCGATTAACCATCTTGGCGTTCTGAAGCTTCAAATACTCCAACAAATTCTGTGTTTCAGTGTTAATTGTTGTATCATAGGAATTTCCTCTTCCAAATATCCCAATCATGCTTTATATTATGTTGCATTTGTTAAGAAATTCCTTTATTTGCAACGAATATAACCGGAGTTAGATCGATGAGCTTATCTAAAGAATCGATTGCCTTTAATACTGTTAATACAGCATTAATAACACCTCGTTAATAAGAGCTGATCCTTCCACATCTGATTGAAGGGTCAACGGATGCAGTCGTGGTTGGTGTGGCTCCAAAAGTGTTTTTTGTCAGTAATTTTTCTCTTTTTGTTAGTTCGCGTATAGTTATTCTTAATAACGCGTTTCGCACACAAAATCCTAGAAATATAGAGCTGTCTTAAACGACTTCAGTATGATTTTATAGAGTAATTCTTAAATAATTCCTTACATTACTGTCGTCGCAAAAAGAAAACAAATCACATTTTAAAAACGTGTAAAATTCATTCATTTGTACGTTCATTGATTCATATAATACTGTTACAGTTGTACTATTGTATTGCATGTAACGTTTGAATACATATGTATTTCTTGTTGTTTGTGTTCTGTGACAATGATGCATTAAAAGTTTTTTTTAGATCATGAGCAATACTTATTTGTGATCACCGCAGAGCAGTAACAACACCTTAACTTAGATGCAATAGCATGGAATAATCTTAATAATACAATGTTTTATTATACTTTATTCATTGGATTATAATATAATATAAATGTTTGCAATGACCATTGTGTATTAAAAAGGGTGTTGCAATTGTTGGTGACACTTTTTAGATAAGTATCCCTTCTCACTTTCTCAAGGCCTCAGCGGGAAATTTAGATCTCTCGCTCGAAATCGGTTAATGGTACATTACATTCTATAGAGCCGACGAGTTGCCTTTAGGCTAAAAAGAGAAATGTTTTAAGAGTATTTGCTACAGCTGTATAATGGAAGATCATACTGTATAAGTTGTTTTCGAAACCATGGATATGAGTAATAATGTCATGGAGAATTTCTCTCGATAATTTGGCATCGCAAGAGGATTAAGTGCTACTCGTGAATTAAATGTTGTGAAGTTCACAAACAACACTTTTTATCGCCTTATCGCTCGCAAGGTGCTTAATATCAAGCAAGAAATATGAAAGCGATCATCAAGATCGGACATTCTTTTTTGGAACTGCCGATAACATCACGAACGTTTACTAAGCTCGCTGATATGATGAGAAGAAAGCAAACGAACTTTGTGATGACAGTTTTGCGTAATTTTATTTCTGTTAGTATAAATTTGGGAAAAAAATGGAAGGACATTGAAGAATACTAATGTGTGAGTTACGAGATGTTCAAAAATAGATGGGTTAGATACCTAACAGAAAGCCGTTAAAATGACTCATACCATATTTTCGCTTATTTTCAACTACATCCCAGCAAAAATAGCTATATAACTGGGTGATCATTGGGTCATCGGGGTTGTTACTATGGATGCCATTAGGCTCGTTTACTAGGCTCTCTGCTCTGCTATGATCTGGGACTCGCACGATCTCTGCTATTGAAATTTTGCTTAATTTCCTTTCTGTTTCGCATACCTTGAGGAGATGGGGAAGATCCTTACAAAAACGATCGGTGAATTCTCTGAAACCATGTTCTTTCTTTTGGTTGAAATAATATGAAATTTTAGAGTTGCTCCAGCTAAACGATTAAGGCTGGAATCTGATCTTAGAGAAACTACTGTTTGCATTGTGTTGAATTTCGTCATAACTTCGACAACTCTCGATAATGGCTGAGTCTAGAGCAGATCTTGAAATAATTTCTTACAAGGTCGATCTCATTAAGCATTAAGCTTACAAAAGTCGATTCCGCCAAGAACCATTAGGATACAGAAGAGCAATGTCATAAGATCTTATGGTGCCTAGTAGAACCTACTCCGATAGTATAAATGTAGGAGAAATGAAAGATCATTGAAGAATTTCAATGTGTTGGGTAAAGATGAATAATTCGGCATTGTAACTACTGAAGAAGTAAGCCATTAGAATGATGCTTACCATTTTATAGCTTGTTTTCATTTAATCATTGGGTAATCGGTGTTGGTACTGTGGATGTCATTTCGCTCGTTTACTAGTCCCGTAGCTCTGCTAGAAGTTATGATTCATGAAATCTCTGACACGTTACTCACCTTCTTTCTTTGGTTAAAATAATATAATGAAATTGTTAGGTTAATCCATTTAAAGGATTTTGGGTGATCTCTGCTCTTGGAGGAACTACTGTTTGTCAGATTGCATTGAGTTGAATTTCGTCAGAACTGATGTAGAGCAAGTGCTGCGAATAGTACAACTCTGGAAAATTGTATTTGGTTTCGACGATATAGCATTAATAAATGTGGGTTTTGCACATCTACCCATTATGAACGAGGTTGTCACATACGATCACTTGGCCGTACTTTGCAGAATGGATGTAGTGGGAAGAACCAAAAATATTATGTGGTGATTCCAACGAGAAGAGAACGAGATGTTTCCTCAGGCTAAACAAGGCTGAGGTTTCTGAGCGAGAAGACTCGGGAGTACGGGCACAAAATATCAAAATAGGATTAAGGGATTTAAAGCAAGTGTTGAGGTCAGTAAAACTCTGGAAAACTTTCTTTGACATTGTTATCTAGAATTAATAAATGTAGGTTTTCCAAATCTATCCATTATGGACGAGAGGGTTACATACGGTCACTTGGAATAATGAAACAGTGTGAAGAACCACAAAGATCCTATAAGGTGAATCTAACGAGAAAAGGACGAGAAGCCTCTTCACAATAAACAAGTCTGATTTTGCAGAGTGAAAAAACTGGAGATTACGGACACAACTATTCTAAATAGGATTAACGGATATAGAGCAAGTGGTGAGAATAGTGAAACTTTGGAAAATAGTATTTATAAATTAGGATTTTCCAAATCTATACTTTACGGACGAGATCACATACAGCCACACAGTGGGAAGAACCATAAAGTTTCTATTAGGTAAACCTAAGGCGAAGAATACGAGAAGCCTCCTCAGAATAAACAAATCTGAGGTTTCTGAGTGTAAAAATTCGAGACTACGGGCACAACTATTCTAAATAGGATAAACGGATGTAGAGCAAGTGGTGAGAACAGTCAAACTTTGGAAAACTTTCTTCATCCATCGCAAGGATTTCGTCGTTATTGTTATCAAGAATTAATAAATGTGGGTTTACCAAATCTAAACCTTATGGACGAGAAGATCACATACGGCCACTTGTAATAATGAAACAGTGGGAAGAACCACAAAGATCCTATGAGATGAATCTAACGAGAATTATACTAGAAGAATGAACAATTCTAAGGTTTCTGGAGTGATAAACACGGGATTACTGGCACAACTATTTAAAATAGGTCTAAGGGATGCTGAGCAAGTGGCGAGAACATTGAAACTCGGAAAACTTTTTTTGGTATTACGAGGATTTCGTCGATATTGCATATAGTATTAATAAATGTGGGTTTTCCAAATATACCCATTGAAACAGTGGCAAGAAGATCAAAGTTTCTATGAGATGAACCTAACGCAAAGAAGACGAGAAGCCTCCTCAGAATAAACAAGTCTGAGGTTTCTGAGTGAAAAAACTCGAGATTAGTGTCACAACTATTCTTAATAGGATTAAAGGATGTAGAGCAAGTGGTGAGAACAGTGAAACTTTAGAAAATTTTCTAACTTATGTATGTGGGTTTTCTAAATCTAAATATTATGAAGAAGAGGGTCACATAGGGTCACTTGGAATAACGGAACAGTTGGAAGAACTATAAGGATCCTATAAAGTGAACCTAACGAGAAGAGGTCGAGAAGCCTCCTCAGAATAAACAAGTCTGAGGTTTCTGAGTGAAAAACCACAGGATTACGGTCACAAGTATTCAAAATAGGTTTAACGGATGTAGAGCAAGTGGTGAGACCAGTGACACTCGGGAAATATTCTCTGTCATTAAGAGGATTTCGTTGATATTGATTTCAAATATTTATTCGAAATATTAAATTTCTCAGGAACAGAGATTGGAAAATTCTACGGAACTACTTTCTGGTAACTGGAAAAGTTTTCCCCACATAACAGGTATATTAGCGGCCTTGAAGTATTTCATTGGATATAATATATTATACATTCTTTTATCACCCAGTTCTTTGAAATTCTATCCAACTTAAGAGCTGTGGACTAACGGCTTGAAGTTCCTAGAAATTTTGTACTTGAGTTTTTCCTTTTTCCAACAACATAATGATATAGTAAACGATTTTTGTGGCAATACATTTAAAACATTTGAACATGTATGTATGTATGTACTTATGTATGTATAGAAGTGCTATTCACACATCAAACATCAATCGTTACATGTATGAAGCCAACAGGGTTCTAACAACTGTTGCTTACAGTGTTGCTGGTAGTAGATCATATGGTGGCAAAATCTAACAAAAAGTTGTTAACATGTTGTATGTAGTTGATTAAGTAGTTTATATGTTGTTACGTTATTTTATTAAGTTAACATATAGAAACAACTTTAAACCATACGTTTATAATGTCGTTAGTTATAGAAATTTTTTCCCATTTTTTTTTTTTTCTTTAAATTGTCCATTGTGTTCTTTAAGAATTCAATTCTTTAAGAAACGTAAATTACAATAATAAATCATATGTGTTTCACTTATTGGACTCAGGTTATACTATAAGTCTGAGGAAAAAAACAAGTATTTATGTTTATAATGTTAATTTAGTTTTAAATGTCATAACATTGTTTATAAACAATTTATTGCCATTAAATTATTGTTGTTGTTGATGTTAAAGTTGCTGCAACAACTGCTACTACTGAGAGTTGTCTTTTGAAAATGGTTTCGTTCGTTGTGACGTCGTTAAAGTAGAGTTTATTTAAGTTTTATATGTAAAATTGTGATTGATTGACTTTTCCGTTTTATGATAGAAATAATTATAATCAGAACAAAACTAAAACTTACAAAATAGAATCAAGGCTTGTTAACAATGTCAAGTTTGAAATTTTATTTTCAGAGGAGGTTTTTTTTAATAAGTTTTGCGCAAAAGTGGGACAAACAAACCACTTTGGTTTGATAAGAAAAATTGTTGACCTCTCCATTAACTTGTTTTCCATTAATCGAAAAGGATAAGACAAATTGTTAAAGGGTAGTCATTGAAATATTATATCCATTTGCTAACTAACTATTTCATTAATTCACAACATATTAATTTCAGTTTATTCACTTCACTTAACTTAATTGTAATAAAATTTATTACCTAAAAAAAAACAAAAATTACTATATTTTACAAAAACAAACCCGATTCCCTCGCCTTCCTTAAACAAATGAAAAATTAACCAATTTAAAAAGAGTTTAACATTTTAATCTTTTTAATAAAAAATAAATTACTTTAATAATTTCATTATTTAATAAAACAATTACTCATAAAAACTTTACCTAAACAATTCCCCCATTCAAGAAAAACTTAAGAAAAAAAAAAAAAAACATAAAAATTTTATGACAGTTAAATACAAACAGCATTTTTAGTCCTTTCGTAACTACATTACCTGGTTGTTGATGGTTTTATAAATACGATAATCGAACATTAACTATGAACAACTTCGAACTAAAAGCTGCACAGTATTGATTCATAATGACTTGAAATTTTTTTAAATTGAATGAAAAAATTTCAGAGTTAAATTCTCAAGTTCAGAGCTAGGTACAAACAAACACTTGTTGGATATATAATAATAAATAAATATTGTGCAAAAGATTAAGTTTACAATGGTACAATGTATAAAAATAAATATTGGACAGTGGAATGATTAGAAACAATAAGGACAGAATTATTTTATTTCTGATCTACAGAGCAAGTCAAGAGAAATTAATAAAAATTTTAAGAATTTAATCCATTAACAAACTAATGTGAATTATAAAGTTAATCTCGACGATACCTGACCACTATGATATACGATATCGTATGGTATGACTTTCGTATTTTGTTATTGAAAGGAAGGACAAAATAGTCAACATAAATATTTTAAACTTCTCTCTATAAACTACAGTCTACAGTCATTTATGGACTGATCCATATAAAATTTTGCGAAGAGATTTAAGTTCCCACAAAATAGGTTTAATTTTCTGAAGGGGGCTTAAATGGGAGCTGGAGAGGTCAGTTTATAACGGTATGCATGATATGCATTCATCCTAAGTCACTATGGGGGCTATAGTGAGGTCCAATACGTATGTGGGAAGTAGTTTGTTAGAATTTTGAAATCAGTGTCGCTTGGGGTTTAAGTTAGTTAGTTAGTTAGTTAGTTAGTTAGTAGTTAGTTAGTTAGTTAGTTAGTTAGTTAGTTAGTTAGTTAGTAGTTAGTTAGTTAGTTAGTTAGTTAGTTAGTTAGTTAGTTAGTTAGTTAGTAGTTAGTTAGTTAGTAGTTAGTTAGTAGTTAGTTAGTTAGTTAGTTAGTAGTAGTAGTTAGTAGTTAGTTAGTGTTAGTTAGTTAGTTAGTTAGTTAGTTAGTTAGTTAGTTAGTTAGTGTAGTTAGTTAGTTAGTTAGTTAGTTAGTTAGTTAGTAGTAGTTAGTAGTTAGTAGTTAGTAGTTAGTTAGTTAGTTAGTAGTTAGTTAGTTAGTTAGTAGTTAGTTAGTTAGTTAGTTAGTTAGTTAGTTAGTTAGTTAGGTAGTTAGTTAGTTAGTAGTTAGTTAGTTAGTTAGTTAGTAGTTCGTTAGTTAGTAGTTAGTAGTTAGTTAGTTAGTTTGTTAGTAGTTAGTTAGTTAGTTAGTTAGTTAGTTAGTTAGTTAGTTAGTTAGTTAGTGTAGTTAGTTAGTAGTTAGTTAGTAGTGTTAGTTAGTTAGTTAGTTAGTTAGTTAGTTAGTTAGTTAGTTAGTTAGTTAGTTAGTTAGTTAGTTAGTTAGTTAGTTAGTTAGTTAGTTAGTTAGTTAGTAGTTAGTTAGTTAGTTAGTTAGTTAGTTAGTTAGTTAGTTAGTTAGTTAGTTAGTTAGTTAGTTAGTTAGTTAGTTAGTTAGTAGTTAGTTAGTTAGTTAGTTAGTTAGTTAGTTAGTAGTTAGTTCGTAGTTAGTTAGTTAGTTAGTAGTTAGGTTAGTTAGTTAGTTAGTTAGTTAGTTAGTTAGTTAGTTAGTTAGTTAGGTAGTTAGTTAGTTGTTAGTTAGTTAGTAGTTAGTTAGTTAGTTAGTTAGTTAGTTAGTTAGTTAGTTAGTTAGTTAGTTAGTTAGGTAGTTAGTTAGTTAGTTAGTTAGTTAGTTAGTTAGTTAGTTAGTAGTTAGTTAGTAGTTAGTTAGTTAGTTAGTAGTTAGTTAGTTAGTTAGTTAGTTAGTTAGTTAGTTAGTTAGTTAGTTAGTTAGTTAGTTAGTTAGTAGTAGTTAGTTAGTTAGTTAGTTAGTAGTTAGTAGTTAGTTAGTTAGTAGTAGTTAGTTAGTTAGTTAGTTAGTTAGTTAGTTAGTTAGTTAGTTAGTTAGTAGTTAGTTAGTTAGTTAGTAGTTAGTTAGTTAGTTAGTTAGTTAGTTAGTTAGTTAGTTAGTTAGTTAATTAGCTAGTTAGTTGTAGTTTGTTACAGTTTTTTACTGTACTGAAGACTCTAAAGTCTACCTAAAACCTTTGTGCATAAAATCACATCCAAACATCATGTGCCTACGAAAGCGAATATACATATCTTGCTTATGGAAAGGCAATCTGACATGATCTCTCTGGTAGCAGAAAAAGACGCAGAGCACCAATAAAAGCAGCAAGAAATACATTGTAATCTCGACATTTATTTAATGTAAAACCCTGATATAGACTTCAGCACCAAGTTTTTGTTGTACGTTGGTCTATCTGAGGAGATTTTTTTGGGGGAATTGTGTAATGCCAAAAAAGAAATATAATTTTTTGTTTAACGCTTAACATCAACGCTTGTTAAATCTCCTTACCAGTTCAATTGTGTTTTTGTTTAGCTTTTTTTGGTTGGTCAAGACATCAGATTTATTTTCATACAAGGTGGAAGAGGAATTTTGTTGCAGACCCAAAACGTGCACAACAAAACAACAAGTGCAACGCAGATAAAATGTTTGTGGCCAAAGTAAGAAACAGCTACGAGAAAAAACTATGTTGTTTTATGTGGCCTCGCGGCCTTTTAACAGGCAACGATCAATAGGTTCACTTTTTTTCAGAAAAATTTTCATGTTTGCAGTAAAACTCCAAAAACTGTAAGATGAAAAAAATAATATGAAAAAATGGCTCATAAAATGAATTATTATTGGTCATAACGATTTGTATCTTTATTCTTTAACATGCCATTGTTTTTAAATCTTTTTTGTTGTTGTTGATTTTGTTTTTTTTTGTTCAATGTTACGCGCTTACGTACTTGTAACAACATTTAAGTTGTTGTAGATGATGAAGTTTTTTTTCGGGGATTTTCATGGTCTCCATCCAGTACATTAAATTATGAATAAAAAAATTTTTTTGGGTGGATTTATGGTGTAAAATACCATTTAAAGTTGTAATAAGTGATCATTTAAGTTTTAAAATGTATGTTGTTGTTCTTAATCTTTGAATCAATCATTTTATCACTTTTGGGGGTATTTTCATTGCTTTTGATTTTGAATTGAACTATTGGTGAGCAGGGCATGCATGGTTAGTTAAGTTTAAATATGCTTATTTGTGTTAAAATTGTTAAATAAATTTTGAATGCTCTAGTTTTTTTCGGCGTTTTTATTTAACTGTTTAGTTATCCATAATAATACCAGAAATGTGCTTAATTATTGTTCTAATCGGATTGTCGTAAATTGAAAAAAAGCATTAAGGAAATGTAATTTAAAGTATTTTTCTTTACCTTTACACCTCCAAACAGTGTGGTAACCGCTCAGGGAAATTTTACATTATGGTCCCAATACATATTAGTTTGATTTTATTATGAAGCCAAATATTTTGGATCAAGTGAAGACTGTTGCGTATGTGGTAGTAGCATTATGTAGTACATAGTTAGTGGTGATTCGTATTCGTCTGATTTTCATTTTCCTCAAATCTGGTACTTACACTCGACGTTCGGGATGACCACAGACTGATGATTAACTAACTAACTAACTAACTAACTAACTAACTAACTAACTAACTAACTAACTAACTAACTAACTACTAACTAACTAACTAACTAACTAACTAACTAACTAACTAACTACTAACTAACTAACTAACTAACTAACTAACTAACTAACTAACTAACTAACTAACTAACTACTAACTAACTAACTAACTAACTAACTAACTAACTAACTAACTAACTACTAACTAACTAACTAACTACTAACTAACTAACTACTAACTAACTAACTAACTAACTAACTACTAACCTACTAACTAACTAACTAACTAACTAACTAACTAACTAACTACTAACTAACTACTAACTAACTAACTAACTAACTAACTACTAACTAACTAACTACTAACTAACTAACTAACTACTAACTAACTAACTAACTAACTAACTAACTAACTAACTAACTACTAACTAACTAACTAACTAACTAACTAACTAACTACTAACTACTAACTAACTAACTAACTAACTAACTAACTAACTAACTAACTAACTAACTAACTAACTAACTAACTAACTAACTAACTAACTAACTAACTACTAACTAACTAACTAACTAACTAACTAACTAACTAACTAACTAACTAACTAACTAACTAACAACTACTAACTACTAACTAACTAACTAACTAACTAACTAACTAACTAACTAACTAACTAACTACTAAACTAACTAACTAACTAACTAACTCTACCTAACTACTAACTAACTAACTAACTAACTACTAACTAACTAACTAACTAACTACTAACTAACTAACTAACTAACTAACTAACTACTAACTACATACTAACTAACTACTAACTAACTAACTAACTAACTAACTAACTAACTAACTAACTACTAACTAACTAACTAACTACTAACTAACTAACTAACTACCTAACTAACTAACTAACTAACTAACTACTACTTAACTAACTAACTACTAACTAACTAACTACTACTAACTAACTAACTAACTAACTAACTAACTAACTAACTAACTACTAACTAACTACTAACTAACTACTAACTTAACTAACTAACTACTAACTAACTACTAACTAACTAACTAACACTAACTAACTAACTAACTAACTGACTAACTAACTAACTACTAACTAACTAACTACTAACTAACTAACTAACTAACTAACTAACTAACTAACTAACTAACTAACTAACTAACTAACTTAACTAACTAACTAACTAACTAACTAACTACTAACTAACTAACTACTAACTAACTACTAACTAACTAACTAACTAACTAACTACTAATAACTAACTAACTAACTAACTAACTACTACTAACTAACTAACTAACTACTAACTAACTAACTAACTAACTAACTAACTAACTAACTAACTAACTAACTAACTACTAACTAACTAAAACTAAAAACTAACTAACTAACTAACTAACTAACTACTAACCTACTAACTAACTACTAACTACTAACTAACTAACTAACTAACTAACTAACTAACTAACTAACTAACTAACTACTAACTAACTAACTAACTAACTAACTAACTAACTAACTAACTACGAACTAACTAACTAACTAACTAACTAACTACTAACTACCTACGAACTAACTAACTAACTAACTAACTAACTAACTAACTAACTAACTAACTAACTACCTAACTAACGAACTAACTAACTAAACTAACTAACTAACTAACTAACTAACTAACTAACTAACTAACTAACTAACTAACTAACGAACTAACTAACTAACTACTAACTAACTAACTAACTAACTAACTAACTAACTAACTAACTAACTAACTAACTAACTAACTAACTACTAACTAACTAACTAACTAACTAACTAACTAACTAACTAACTAACTACTGACTAACTAACTAACTAACTACTAACTAACTAACTAACTACTAACTAACTGACTGACTAACTAACTAACTAACTAACTAACTAACTATCTAACTAACTAACTAACTACGGACTAACTAACTACATCTGCAACATCCAGACGCTTTAGGCAACACTTCGCTAGAGGCAGACATGACCATTGTAGGAAAATCTATAAACACGAGGTGAAATAGTCCATTTAGTCCATCTGAAGGATGACAATACATGATGATCTGAAACTTTAAATAGTTTATAAGAAATTGCAGGCCTATATATTAGAGATCTATAAGTGGGCAAGGGACATTCTATAGCCGGGCGCTTTCCTATATTAGGATAAAGACCCTATTTCATTGGGGCTTCTTGGCTCTGTGTTTAATATATAATAAATTTCCACGATAATTGGTAGTCAAATAGCTAAAATATATAAAAACGTCAAAGTATAGAACTTTGTAAAACTCTAAGTTTAAGGTTTTGTAAAGGTCTTGGTATAAGAATTGGGAATAGTATGTGTAAAAATCTTACTGTAAGATTTAATTTTGAGATAATTTTGCATGTCCAAACATTTAATTTTAACAGTAAGTTTTGGAATAAAAAGTTTTTTCATGAACCCTCTTACTATGATTGACAATTTCCTTAAAATCAATTTCTGTTTAAAATTAAAAAAAATGTAATAAAATGTTTAAATTTAACATAATTTTGCTGCTCCTTTTTGTTAACCTTAAATACCTACAAAGTCAATACTCTAAACGTTGTGAATGGATAAAAGACATTCAGTTTCTGGAATATTGCCGTGGCGTTTATCCGCAAGAAGTTGCCATTAAATATCACGATGACTGGATTAAGGTGGGAGAACCTTTCATTTTATATCGTTCCAATATAAGTCAAACGGAATATATTGTATCCTTTAAACATTCCCAGTTACATGATTGTAAAATTATTGAAATTTTCTCCGCCTTAAATTTCACTTGTATTCAGCACCAACAAAAGGATCAAAAACTCAATCCTTTATATTTAAGAATAGCACTTGGCGCCTGTTTTCCCATGAACTTGTTTGTCACCGATGATTTGTTACGCATTTGTTTGCATCAAAATAAACGCAATGAAAAATTTAAAAAATCTTCGAAAAGTGTTTTGCATTATACTCTGGATCCTGAGCTAACCAGTGGCGGAGGGGCAGCAGTTGGTGTTGTCATTATTGGTAATTGGATATGGTTAATATATCATCTAAGCTTTAAATGGTTAATTGCATTTGCTTATGGAGATATGTGGAGTTTTTTGCTAAATATTTTCCAAGTAGTGTGAAATGTAACGTAAATATTGTTCTAATTTTTATGTATGATAACCGAGAACATTGTATTGAAGTCAGATGTGTATTTGTGAAAAGAGTTGTGTGCATTTTGAAATTTCTTTTTAAACGAAAATAAACAAATTTATTTCGTGCAATAAATTGTTGTTAATTGAAATTATTACATTTGCTATAAATTTCATGAATATTTGTGTGCTAAGGTGAAGTTGAAAATGTTTTAAGTGATCAGTCGAATGAGCAGTCACTCCTTAGAGTATAGTAGGCGATAAAGGTTTAATGGCACAAATGTAATAAGATTTATAATGTGACCCAGTGTTAGTTCTGAATATTTCTTAATATTAGTAAGGATAGTAAGGATTTGCGATTTTTCGAATAACAGATATTGGACCCAGGTCAAAACGTTCAAGATGTTATTTGACACAAACATGTCTTGAGACCTATACTAAGCCTGTTGTAATTGACTTAAATCGGTCTACTATTTCACCGGACCCCATTAGGGCGTTAGACCTTGTAATTACAGAAATAGGATCAAACGGCCAGAATTGAGAGGGGAAATGGTGAAAAAGTTGAAATGATGGTCGCTAGGGCTTTGATTAACTGCGAGGGTATGAAAAATGGAGACACTAACATTGTTCTAAAGAAGGGTTTGACTGACGTTCATGCCAGAAACGTAGAGCATAATTGTCAGATTTCGAAGGAATGTGATTTGCATAAGCTTCTGAGTTTGCCAAAAGACTCCATCAGAGAAATTTACGCCACTCAGAAGTTTAAGGAATTAACATCACTGTGATATCTGCTCAAAATCTGAAGGTAAAGATATACCCAAACCAACTATTCCACATGACATAAGATTTTTCAAGATTTTTCAAATGCTGACCGATCAAAAGAAATCTCTGGCTTTTCTGGATAGTATAAAGCAAAGAGAAGTACCTTGGACGTTGGATTCGAAAGGGTCTATGGTCATGTAAGTGTCATGAGTTGCTAGCCATATCCCGCCTAACGAAAAGCTCTCGGCTTTGGTAAAGCTATGGAAAGATACTTAGGATAAAGGGTACAGAGAAATCTCCAGATGGTTCTTTTAAGGACTCCCAATCTGTCCTGTAGATATTCAGCCTAAACTAAAGTCGGTGTCCGTGAGGGCAACAGGTGCACTGCCCCAGTATGGACCTCATTCCTCAGTGATACCCAATGGCTCAGAATAATGCACTTCGAATCGCAACCGGATGCGTCAAGATGACGAATGTGGATCATTTGCATAAGGAGACCATGTTACTGTCAGTCAGACAACATAATGTGTTGTTGACTAGGATCCCACTCCCAGGCACATCCGGATGGACTTCCGACATCCAAGACGTCATACAATCGGACATCGACAGACTGTCAATTGCAAGCGCTTGGGAAATGTTGCATCAAACGCGGTCACCGAAGCCATTAATGGCTACAGATGCAACAGAGTCCTAAATGAAGAACCCCCTGTGATCTCGGTTTGTGAGAGACAATTGCCCAAGCATTCTAGAACCATCTTGGCAAAATTAAGAGTCGGTTGGTGTAGTATCCTCAACTGCTTCCATGACATCAAAGACCTAATGGCACGGTGCATTTATTCAATTGGCCAGCTAGGTCTAGAAATTTGCGCGCCATAGACCTAGTGTTAAGACCGACTGAGGTGGCCCAGTCTCTCCAGCTGCCCCTTCCACCCACAGACACTAACTCAAATAATTAAGTTTTTATTGTTATAATTTCAGGAAAGAACTACCGGCCACAGTCGAACTGTTACAACAACAAACTAGAGGTATCATTTGAATCCTCGACTATTCCTTAAATTCACTTGACCTGGGGTAGAACTGGAGAATATAACTTATATGTGGTATCACGGGAACCGGTAGCCCACAGTGCAAAGTTTTTAACTCTTTTGCCGCTTATTGAGAAGGTTTCTTCGGTGTGCACGTCATGGCTGTGGTTGAACCCAATATTGGTAAGAGAATATTTGTTTAAATACCGATACGTGATAAAATCTATGACTGTAGAGCTAAATGTTGGGAATGAGTTGATGTGAAATGAATGAGAACATAACGATAAAGTGTCGAATGTTTTCTGCAGAAGCTTTTGAGATTGAAAAACTCCTTCAGAGAAACTTGCTCTGCTGTGAAGTTTGAGGTATTAACATCACTGTGATATTTGCTCTAAATCTGAAGGAAAACCCATCCTCTCCTAATGATGAGGTCGAAGGACCCTAAGCAAATATCACGTAAAGGACGCAGTGTTCGTTAAGTGCCCATCATAAAGATTTTTCAAATGCTGGCCAAATGGTGTTGGATGGACGGTATCCTATTCAGATGACATCATAGGTTGGCTCTATTCATACTTGACTTACGACTTTTTGTTCTCTGTGAGTAAAAGCTTGTCTTTGGCTTATTTTATGGTTTCGTATTTCGATTCTAAGTGCCAAATCAACAGAGGCTATTCAATTTTAGTTTAGATTTCGAAGCTGCGGTGCATATATGAGAGTAGTAATGTTGGTGTTCAAAACGGAGTCTCTTCGATTCTACTTGACAGTTCACGTATAGTGATCTACCACGTAAACCAACCAGTAATGTTTATTATTATTATTAACATGACCCATAAAATCCGAAATCTTCTACCGATCTCAGGGTCATGGCTCATACTTATGGAGTGCAAGAGAAGGAGTAGTGTTTGTGGATGAAACCATCCATCAAAAATGGTAATGATTTTGATGATAGGATTCCTAGTCGGTCCAGAAGGTGCTCAGCACTCCAAACTAAGCATACCAATAGAGTCTGTGTCAGTGAGGGCCGCTGTACACTGTATTGAATTTAGAAATATAGGTTGTGCGAAGATAGACGTATGTTGCATACGGGTATATGAAACGAGTTTACTAATTTCATAGGAATACTTTCCATTGTTAAGGGTTGATACAATGCTGCCCTCTCCAGTATGCGGTTGAACCCCCCGCGGTTATTGCACGGTTTAAATCCGTTTAAAATGAACTCTATTAACATGACCCATATAGAGTATGTCATCAGATAGTGTTTGAGCGAATCAATCATGTTAAGCCTCATTACCTCGATCTCTCAAAAGTTTGTCGTATAATTTAATGAATCGGACATTGGCAAAAGAGTAAAGAGAAACTAAGAAGTAAAGTAGGAGAAAGAGCAGTAACATTTTGCTTTGAAGTCTTATGCCTCCCAAATTGATTCTGCGCCTAAACTAATTTCTTCAACTATAGTTTGCAACATTTTAATAATAGTAGAGCATCTTGCTGTTAACTCTCTTATTTATTTATATAGATTTTTTTTGGATTCATTTATACGTTCAAACTCATTCATTCACTGTTAGTCCGTCGAATGCATTTATTTCAGATGTGTGATCATAAATTGTATTCAGTATTTTTTGCTCTTTTTTTCCAATTCGTGTGTTTTTGTTTGAAAGGATTGCGCAAATTTATGTAAACGTACTTTTTTTTCTGGAATGTCTACAATTCAATTTATGGCTACTCATCTTAATGTATGTGTGCATAAATATTTATACCCTACACCACTTTAGTGGGGAGGGTATATTGGGTTTGTGCTGATGTTTGTAACGCACAATAATATTAGTCCTATACCCAACTTAAAGTATACCAATCGGCTCAGAATCATTTTCTGAGTCGATTTAGCTATGTCCGTCCGTCCGTCTGTCTGTCTGTCTGTCTGTCTGTCTGTCCGTCCGTCCATCCGTCCGTCCATCTATGTAAACCTTGTAATCAAACTACAGGTCGCAATTTTGAAGATAATTCAATGAAATTTTGTACATGATCTATTGTCCCAGGGATGAGGCCTATTGAAAATGGTTAAGATCGGTCCATTATTTCACCTAGCCCCCATACAACTGAACCCCCCAATAGGGCTTGTAATCCTTGTAATCAAACTACAGGTCGCAATTTTGAAGATAATTCAATGAAATTTGGCACATGATCTTTTATGGTATCGTAGACGAAGCCAATTGAAAATGGTTTACATCGGTCCATTATTTCACCTAGCCCCCAAGCAACTGAACCCGCCGAATAGGGCTTTTATGTTCATAATTATGTTTAATATACTCATATCTCGACAAAAAGCTGCAAAAACCAAGTTGTATACAAGACTTGATGACCCTCACGAATTCCATAATAATAGGTTCTCATATGACCCTAGCCCCTATGAAAAGCCCCCATCAAAATTTCACTTAAATGTCCACAATTTTATTCAACAATAAACGGCTTAAGTATGTATATCTAAGGCAAGGTACAAGTCAACGTAAATGCTTTATTATGGCAACTAAATCAAAGGTGTAGGGTATTATATGGTCGGCCTCGTCCGTCTATAATTTCTTACTTGTTTTTTTTTTTTTTTTTTGTTATTGCATCAAAAAAAAAATGTTTAAAACAATTTTGGGCTGCTTATCTTTAGCACCGCACCCTAATCAGTGAATTATGTTGATTTCATTTAATACTATCAGCCAGACAGACTCTGGGGTTAGGAGTTTTAATGGTGAATAAAGATTTTTGACAATATTGACAGAAATTTATTAGATATATGAGAAATTTAATTGGTTTAGGAGACTAAAATGGTATATATGATGAGGAGTTTTTGAGAAAAATTTGTAAGAGCAAAAAAAAAACATACGTATATGGAATAGATTATAAGCTAAATCAAGAAAGTATTGGACATAATGGCTCTGGTGTAGCCAAGACTTTGATTGATGGAAATTCATATCATAGCAATTATTCCAAAAACTTCTGCAAAACTCTAAATAAAGTTTTATTTTTAGCAAATTTCTTTTAAATAACAAACACAAATTATTGTCAATTATATAAATTCTCTAACAAAATTGTCTATCAATTAACAACAAAACTATTGCAGAATAGAAATCATTAAAAAGCTTTAAAATGCCAAAATATAACAAAATTAATAAACAACTTAATTTTTGAAATTAATACAAAAAGAAATGGAAGAAACCCCAAAAAGCTTAAATCTATTTATTTTCACCTCTTTTGGGATTATAAAGTTTATTGTTAAAATTACTAACAAATTATATTATTTATTAAGTTTTATTGTTAGAAATTCATAAATGTAAAGAATTAATTGTTAACAAATGTCAATGTACAAGTACAAAAGACAGGGTCAAAACAAATCGAATCGAAATATTTATATGAAACCATTCAACACACACACACACACACCAACAAACAAACGCTTTTTAAATATTTTAATAATCTATTGATTTCTTACATGTTGTAGTTGTTGGCTTTAACTTATTTTGGTCAATAGTATTGTTTTAGTTTAACAAAACAATCATCGAACGTTTGAATCGAACTAAGAAATTGAAACACAATAAAGTTTACGGTACTTTTTTTCACAAAAAAAAAAGAAAAAAAGATTTTAAAAACTATTGTTTTTTTTTTTTCTCAAAAAATATTGATGTTGTTGATGACATTTTTAAACAGAGTAAATTTTTTTCTCAACAAGTCTGTGATAAAGATATCATCAATACACTTGTTATCTGGTCTCTATTGGCCAGTTTTAAAGAATGTATCAATTTGTGTTAAGATAAGAATTAAACAAAACAAAACAAATATTTACAATTTATAAGAATTTGTTTTAGAAATTCTTTTTCATAAAGTCTGCCCATAATTTAAGATTATTATTAACATATTTTCTAGATTAGTTCTTGTCTAGAAAATACAAACAAATGCTTTCATTCTTAAAAATAGAACTGGATAAAGGAATTTTACATGAACAATATATAGAAACATTAATAATATTATTTAATATATTATAGAATTGTTATGAGAATATGGGATTTTTTACCAAACTAACTAACTAAGCTGTATGAACATTGCAATTGTTTTTGTTGGTTGATTTGATGAAAATTTTCTATAAAAAGAAAAATTCTTGAAAATGTTCTATCAAATAAAATTTCTTAAAAATTGAATGAAATTTAATGAAATTTTCTATAGAAAGAAACTTTTCTTTAAATTTTTTTTATAGAAAGTGAGACTAGACTAGAGTCTATGCTATAAACTAGACTATAGACTAGACTATAGAGTAGACTATAGACTAGACTAGACTAGACTATAGACTAGACTATAGACTAGACTATAGACTAGACTATAGACTAGACTATAGACTAAACTATAGACTAGACTATAGACTAGACTATAGACTAGACTATAGACTAGACTATAGACTAGACTATAGACTAGACTATAGACTAGACTATAGACTAGACTATAGACTAGACTATAGACTAGACTATAGACTAGACTATAGACTAGACTATAGACTAGACTATAGACTAGACTATAGACTAGACTATAGACTAGACTATAGACTAGACTATAGACTAGACTATAGACTAGACTATAGACTAGACTAAACTATAGACTAGACTATAGACTAGACTATAGACTAGACTATAGACTAGACTATAGACTAGACTATAGACTAGACTATAGACTAGACTATAGACTAGACTATAGACTAGACTAGACTATAGACTAGACTAGACTATAGACTAGACTACAGACTAGACTATAGACTAGACTATAGACTAGACTATAGACTAGACTATAGACTAGACTATAGACTAGACTATAGACTAGACTATAGACTAGACTATAGACTAGACTATAGACTAGACTATAGACTAGACTAGACTATAGACCAGACTATAGACTAGACTAGACTATAGACTAGACTATAGACTAGACTATACTATAGACTATAGTATAGACTAGACTATAGACTAGACTAGACTAGACTAGACTAGACTAGACTAGATTAGACTAGACTAGACTAGACAATAATCTATAGACTAGACTAGACTATAGACTATAGACTAGACTAGACTAGACTAGACTAGATAGACTAGACTAGACTATAGACTAGACTAGACTAGACTAGACTAGACTAGACTAGACTAGACTAGACTAGACTAGACTAGACTAGACTAGACTAGACTAGACTAGACTAGACTATAGACTAGACTAGACTAGACTAGACTAGACTATAGACTAGACTATAGACTAGACTATAGACTAGACTTTAGACAAGACTATAGAATAGACTATAGTCTAGTCTATAGTCTAGTCTAGTCTAGTCTATAGTCTAGTCTATAGTCTAGTCTAGTCTAGTCTATAGTCTAGTCTATAGTCTAGTCTAGTCTAGTCTAGTCTATAGTCTAGTCTATAGTCTAGTCTAGTCTAGTCTAGTCTAGTCTAGTCTATAGTCTATAGTCTATAGTCTATAGTCTAGTCTAGTCTAGTCTAGTCTAGTCTATAGTCTATAGTCTAGTCTAGTCTAGTCTAGTCTAGTCTAGTCTAGTCTAGTCTATAGTCTAGTCTAGTCTAGTCTAGTCTAGTCTAATCTAGTCTAGTCTAGTCTAGTCTAGTCTAGTCTAGTCTAGTCTAGTCTAGTCTAGTCTAGTCTAGTCTAGTCTAGTCTATAGTCTAGTCTATACTATAGTCTATAGTATAGTCTAGTATAGTCTATAGTAAGTCTAGTCTATAGTCTAGTCTAGTCTATAGTCTGGTCTATAGTCTAGTCTAGTCTATAGTCTAGTCTATAGTCTAGTCTATAGTCTAGTCTATAGTCTAGTCTATGGTCTAGTCTATAGTCTAGTCTATAGTCTAGTCTATAGTCTAGTCTATAGTCTAGTCTATAGTCTAGTCTATAGTCTAGTCTATAGTCTAGTCTATAGTCTAGTCTATAGTCTAGTCTATAGTCTAGTCTATAGTCTAGTCTATAGTCTAGTCTATAGTCTAGTCTATAGTCTGGTCTATAGTCTAGTCTATAGTCTAGTCTATAGTCTTGTCTATAGTCTAGTCTATAGTCTAGTCTATAGTCTAGTCTATAGTCTAGTCTATAGTCTAGTCTAGTCTAGTCTATAGTCTAGTCTATAGTCTAGTCTATAGTCTAGTCTATAGTCTAGTCTAGTCTATAGTCTAGTCTATAGTCTAGTCTATAGTCTAGTCTATAGTCTAGTCTATAGTCTAGTCTATAGTCTAGTCTATAGTCTAGTCTATAGTCTAGTCTATAGTCTAGTCTATAGTCTAGTCTATAGTCTAGTCTATAGTCTAGTCTATAGTCTAGTCTATAGTCTAGTCTATAGTCTAGTCTATAGTCTAGTCTATAGTCTAGTCTATAGTCTAGTCTATAGTCTAGTCTATAGTCTAGTCTATAGTCTAGTCTATAGTCTAGTCTATAGTCTAGTCTATAGTCTAGTCTATAGTCTAGTCTATAGTCTAGTCTATAGTCTAGGTCTATAGTCTAGTCTATAGTCTAGTCTATAGTCTAGTCTATAGTCTAGTCTATAGTCTAGTCTATAGTCTAGCTATAGTCTAGTCTAATAGACTAGACTAGACTAGACTAGACTAGACTAGACTAGACTAGACTAGACTAGACTAGACTAGACTAGACTAGACTAGACTAGACTAGACTAGACTAGACTAGACTAGACTAGACTAGACTAGACTATAGACTAGACTATAGACTAGACTATAGACTAGACTTTAGACAAGACTATAGAATAGACTATAGTCTAGTCTATAGTCTAGTCTAGTCTAGTCTATAGTCTAGTCTATAGTCTAGTCTATAGACTAGACTAGACTAGACTAGACTATAGACTAGACTAGACTAGACTAGACTAGACTAGACTAGACTAGACTAGACTAGACTAGACTAGACTAGACTAGACTAGACTATAGACTAGACTATAGACTAGACTATAGACTAGACTTTAGACAAGACTATAGAATAGACTATAGTCTAGTCTATAGTCTAGTCTAGTCTATAGTCTAGTCTAGTCTATAGTCTAGTCTAGTCTATAGTCTAGTCTATAGTCTAGTCTATAGTCTAGTCTATAGTCTAGTCTATAGTCTAGTCTATAGTCTAGTCTAGTCTAGTCTATAGTCTAGTCTAAAATAAATTTTATCAACAATTTTCTATAAAAAGAAAATTTATCAAAAATTTTCTATAAAAAGAAAATTTATCAAAATTTTTTATATAAAGATAATTTACCAAAAATTTTCTATAAAAAATTTTTCTATATAAAAGAAAAATTATCAAAAAAATATATATCAAAAAATTTACTATAAAAAGTACTTTTATAGAAAAAGTGTTAAACATTTGTCTATAAAAACAATATTAAGGTTTTTTAAGATCATCCATCAGCTTGTAAGATACATCTTGTCTTTTGGAAATTCCTAAAGTTGTTTTTTAATTGGCAGAGAGTTCAATCTCACATATGACCGATTATTTTGTAAACATCTAAAATCTTAAGGGCTATTATGTTGACAATTTAATGTCTAGATTTTTTCATAGAATTAATTTTGTATAATTTTTGATATTGTTTTGTCTGTCAGAAAAATAACTGCACATTTTCTTTTTAATAATGAAACAAAACAAAATTTCGTAAATAACTAAAATCTTAAAGTAGTTTATTGTTGTGTTAATTAATACATTTCTATATAAATATATGAATTTTGTTTTCTATATTTTCTAGTTAAAACCGGAGAATATCAAAAACAAACATGACCTTTGGATGAAACAGTGGCTAAAAAAGTAATACAAAAGATTTTATTAAATAACACCTAAAGAAATATGAAAACATAAAATTGGGTCAATCTCAAGTATTTTCAACTTCCTTTTCATCATTTTCACTTGAAATATTATAAATATTCGTGATCCAGTTAAATCTGTTGGCCCAGTATATGATTTCAAATATATTTTTTGTTTATTTTTAACATCACCTAGTTATATTTTGTTTAACCATTTCTTGCCCTTTTCCTACAAAATTTATTCAAGTCATTGACACTCAATACAATTGTGTTGTGTAAAGTAAACAAATGAAATCTGTAACAAAATACAAAAAGTTACACAAAATGTTGTAATAGTTTCATCTGATACATATTGTTGCTAAATATTTATTTTACAACTAGTTTTTGTCAGCTGGCTGGAGGCCGGACAGACTCACAACAGTTAGCAATCGTTTACTAATGAGTCAATCATAAAATCTATACGAAATCAAAGTGTAAATTGATTTTGTGAAATGGGTCGCAAAAGCAAAATGAAAAACTTATGAAAAAATTACTTTTTGCAGAAAAGGTACTTTTCCGTTAAAAGAGAATTTATCGAAAAATTTTTATAAAAAGGAAATGAATTGATTTACCATAAATTTACATAAAAAAGTAAAATTTGTATATAAAGAAAATTTATCGAAGATATTCTATAGAAAGAAAATTTAACAAATATTTTCTATAGAAAAAAAATTTTAATTTAAATTAATTAAGATTAAAGTCTGCTCTATAGAATAGACTAATATCTGGTGTATAGAATAGACAAGTTTGGACTAAAGTCTGGTGTATAGAATAGACTGAAGTTTGGTCTATAGGATAAACTGAAGTCTGGTCTTTAGAATAAATTATAGTCTGGTCTATAGAATAGACTATAGTCTGGTCTATGGAATAGACTATAGTCTGGTCTATAAAACATACTATAGTCTGGTCTAAAGAATAGACTAAAGTCTGGTTAGAATGGACTAAAGTCTTGTCTATAGAATAGACTAAAATCTGGTTAGAATGGACTAAAGTCTGGTATATATAATAGACTAAAGTCTAGTCTATAGGATAGACTAAAGTCTCGTCTATAGAATAGACTAAGGTCTGGTGTATAGAATAGACTAAAGTCTGGTCTAGAGAAATGAATAAAGCCTGGTCTATAAAATAGACTAAAATCTAGTCTATAGAATAGACTAAAGTCTGGTCTACAGAATGGACTAAAGCATAATGTATAGAATAGACTAAAGTCTGGTCTATAGAATAGACTAAAGTCTGGTGTATAGAATGGACTAAACTTTGGTCTATAGAGTAGGCTAAAGTCTGGTCTATAGAATGGACTAAAGTCTGGTCTATAAAATAGACTAAAGTCTGGTCTATAACATAGACTAAAGTCTGGTCTATGGAATAGACTACAGTCTGGTCTATAGAATAGACTAAAGTCTGGTGTATAGAATAGACTAAATTCTGGTCTATTCTATAGACCGTCGATAGAATAGATTCTGGTTTATAGAATAGACTAAAGTCTGGCCTATAGAATAGACTAAAGTCTGGACTAAGGAATAGACTAAAGTCTGATCTATGTAATAGACTAAAGTCTGGTCTATATAATAGACCAAAGTCTGATATATAGAAAAGACTAAAGTCTGGTCTACAGCATAGGCTAAAGTCTTATCTTTAGAATAGACTCAAGTCTGGTCTACAAAATAGCCTAGATTCCGGCCTATAGAATTTAGTCCATAGAATAGACTAGAGTCTGGTCTATAGAATAGACTAGAGTATGGTCTATATAATAGACTAGAGTATGGTCTATATAATAGACTAGAGTCTGGTCTATGGCATAGACTAAAGTCTGGTCTATAGAATAGATTAAAGTCTATTCTATAGCATAGACAAATGTCTGGTCTATAGAATAGACTAAAGTTTGGTCCATAGAATGAGACGATTTATTGAAAATATAGAACATACTAAAGTCTGGTTTATAGAATGGACTAAACTTTGGTCTATAGAATAGACTAAAGTCTGGTCTATAGGACAGACTCAAGTCTGGTCTATCAAATAGACCTAAGTCGATGGAATAGAGTAAAGTCTGGTCTATAGAATAGAATAAAGTCTGGTGTATAGAATAGATTAAAGTCTGGTCTATTCTATAGATCGTCGATAGAATAGATTCTGGTTTATAGAATAGACTAGAGTCTGGTCTATATAATAGACTAGAGTCTGGTCTATAGCATAGACTAGAGTCTGGTCCATAGAATAGACAAAAGTCTATTTTATTAAAAAATCCAACTTTCTGTTCAGTTTTCTTCTTAAACGATAAACTAATAATACCTCCTAATTTTTAGTAGCTTTACTAAATAAAAAGAAAATTAACAGTATTTGTAGTACAAACGACTACAATAAGAACAGTAATTTAGCTGTAAAATGAGTAAAACACAAATGTTTTTAAATTTTTAATCAGAATCATCAACATCATGATTATCATCCTCATAAAATCGATCGTTCAACAACTTTGTACAATTAATTTAAATCAGTTATATATATATGGATGTGTGTAGGTATCTGTGAAGTGAAAATTAAAAACAAAATCAAATGAATAAATAAAAGTTAATAATAAATACAATAAAATTGAAAAATAAAACAAAAAGTTATTTAAATAATAAACAAAAAATACTCTCAATAACAAAAGAATTATTCTTTTTGAAGTAAAATTCTATTTTAATGTTAAACACAAAAAAAAAAAACAAATTTAAATATACCAAGTAGAAGAGTCTAGTATTCTGAAGAAGATTTAATTTTAAATTATTGACCATAACCAGTCACAAGTTGTGTGAAGTTGAGTTACTCAAACTGATCACTTGAGTGAAGTATTTAGTGAAAATTATTTTAGAAAATAAATCCCATTAAATTATTCTGAATTCGTTCGCAACCAAGTTTTAACATTTCTCGTTAAATGATTTAATACGTGATTTGTAGTTGTTACGTTTTTACGTCATAGGGGTGTTAATTACGCCATTATTACTGTTATTATGGCATTAAGTTTTGTAATGACAAAACTTCAATATTTGTAATGGCAAAACTGAATTTTAATTTTCACAGCGGCAACGTGTCAACTGTTGCAACATTGTTGATGTGAAATTGATTTTAAAACAAAATAACAGATGTGAAACGCATCAGAATAAGTAAATGAATAAATTAAAAAAAAAACATTTACAATAGACTACAGTCTATTCTCTAGACTAAAAAGTCTTCTTCAGAGAATAGTCTTTAGTCTCGTCCATAGATTAGAATATTGCAGGGTGCATAGAATAGTCTGTAGTCTGGTTCATAGACTGTCTGGTCTATAAAATATGCTAAGGTCTGGTCTATAGAATAGACTAAAGTCTGGTCTATAGCAAAGTCCAAAGTCTGGTCTATAAAATAGACTAAAATCTGGTCTATAGAATAGACTAAAGATTGGTCAATAGAATAGACTATAGTCTGGTCTATGGAATAGTCAACAGTCTGAACTATTGAAAAGTCCAAAGTCTGATCTATAGAATAGTCTACAGTTTGGTCTATAGAATAGATTATAGTCTAGTATATAGAATAGACTATAGTCTGGTCTATAGAATAGACTATAGTCTGATCTATAGAATAGACCATAGTCTGGTCTATAGAATAGACTATATTATGGTCCATAGAAGAGACTATATTCTGGTCCATAGAAGAGACTTTAGTTTGGTCTATAGAATGGACAATAGTCTGATCAATAGAATAGTCTATATTCTGGTCCATAGAAGAGACTTTAGTTTGGTCTATAGAATGGACAATAGTCTGATCAATAGAATAGACTATAGTCTGGTCTATAGAATAGCTATAGTCTAGTCTATAGAATAGACCATAGTCTGGTCTATATAATAGACTATATCCTGGCCCATCGAAGAGACTTTAGTCTGGTCTATAGAATAGACTATATTCTGATCTATAGAATAGACTATAGTCTGATCTATAGAATAGACTATAGTCTGATCTATAGAGTAGACTAAAGTCTGATCTATAGAATAGACTGTAGTCTGATCTATAGAATAGACTATAGTCTGATCTATAAAATAGACTATAGTCTGGTCTATAGAATAGGCTATAGTCTGATCTATAGAATAGTCTATAGTCTGATCTATAGAATAGACTATAGTCTGATCTATAGAATAGACTATAGTCTGGTCTATAGATTAGGCTATAGTGTGGTCTATAAGTAGAATATACAATAGTCTGGTCTATAAGTAGAATATACAATAGTCTGGTCTATAGAATAGACTATAGTCTGGTCTATAAAATAGACTATGGTCTGGTCTATAGAATAGACTATAGTCTGGTCTATAGAATAGAGTAGAGTCTGGTCTATAGAATATACTATAGTCTGGTCTATAGAATAGACTAGAGTCTGGTCTATAGAATAAACTATAGTCTGGTCTATAGAATAGACTATAGCCTGGTCTATGGAATAGACTATAGTCTGGTCTATAGAATAGACTATAGTCTGGTCTATAGAATAGACTATAGTCTGGTCTATAGAATAGACTATAGTCTGGTCTATAGAATAGACTATAGTCTGGTCTATAGAATAGACTATAGTCTGGTCTATAGAATAGACTATAGTCTGGTCTATAGAATAGACTATAGTCTGGTCTATAGAATAGACTATAGTCTGGTCTATAGAATAGACTATAGTTTGGTCTATAGAATAGACTATAGTCTGGTCTATAGAATAGACTATAGTCTGGTCTATAGAATAGACTATAGTTTGGTCTATAGAATAGACTATAGTCTGGTCTATAGAATAGACTATAGTCTGGTCTATAGAATAGACTATAGTCTGGTCTATAGAATAGACTATAGTCTGGTCTATAGAATAGACTATAGTCCTGGTCTATAGAATAGACTATAGTCTGGTCTATAGAATAGACTATAGTCTGGTCTATAGAATAGACATATATCTGGTCTATAGAATAGACTATGTCGGTCTATTAGTCTGGTCTATAGAATAGACTATAGTCTGGTCTATAGAATAGACTATAGTCTGGTCTATAGAAGAATAGACTATAGTCTGGTCTATAGAATAGACTATAGTCTGGTCTATAGGATAGACTATAGTCTGGCCTAAGTAGTCTGGTCTATAGAATAGACTATAGTCTGGTCTATAGTAGTCTGGTCTATAGAATATACTATAGTCTGGTCTATAGAATAGACTAGAGTCTGGTCTATAGAATAGACTATAGCCTGGTCTATGGAATAGACTATAGTCTGGTCTATAAAATAGACTATAGTCTGGTCTATAGAATAGACTATAGTCTGGTCTATAGAATAGACTATAGTCTGGTCTATAGAATAGACTATAGTCTGGTCTATAGAATAGACTATAGTCTGGTCTATAGAATAGACTATAGTCTGGTCTATAGAATAGACTATAGTCTGGTCTATAGAATAGACTATAGTCTGGTCTATAGAATAGACTATAGTCTGGTCTGTAGAATAGACTATAGTCTGGTCTATAGAATAGACTATAGTCTGGTCTATAGAATAGACTATAGTCTGGTCTATAGAATAGACTATAGTCTGGTCTATAGAATAGACTATAGTCTGGTCTATAGAATAGACTATAGTCTGGTCTATAGAATAGACTATAGTCTGGTCTATAGAATAGACTATAGTCTGGTCTATAGAATAGGACTATAGTCTGGTCTATAGACTAGACTATAGTCTGGTCTATAGAATAGACTATAGTCTGGTCTATAGAATAGACTATAGTTCTGGTCTATAGAATAGACTATAGTCTGGTCTATAGAATAGACTATAGTCTGGTCTATAGAATAGGACTATAGTCTGGTCTATAGAATAGACTATAGTCTGGTCTATAGAATAGACTATAGTCTGGTCTATAGAATAGACTATAGTCTGGTCTATAGAATAGACTATAGTCTGGTCTATAGAATAGACTATAGTCTGGTCTATAGAATAGACTATAGTCTGGTCTATAGAATAGACTATAGTCTGGTCTATAGAATAGACTATAGTCTGGTCTATAGAATAGACTATAGTCTGGTCTATAGAATAGACTATAGTCTGGTCTATAGAATACTATAGTCTGGTCTATAGAATAGACTATAGTCTGGTCTATAGAATAGACTATAGTCTGGTCTATAGAATAGACTATAGTCTGGTCTATAGAATAGACTATAGTCTGGTCTATAGAATAGACTATAGTCTGGTCTATAGAATAGACTATAGTCTGGTCTATAGAATAGACTATAGTCTGGGTCTATAGAATAGTCTATAGTCTGGTCTATAGAATAGACTATAGTCTGGTCTATAGAATAGACTATAGTCGGGTGTATAGAATAGACTATAGCCTGGTCTATAGAATAGACTATAGTCGGGTGTATAGAATAGACTATAGCCTGGTCTATAGAATAGACTATAGTCGGGTGTATAGAATAGACTATAGCCTGGTCTATAGAATAGGCTATAGTCTGGTCTATAAAATAGGCTATAGTCTGGTCTATAGAATAGGCTATAGTCTGGTCTATAAAACAGGCTATAGTCTGGTCTATAAAACAGGCTATAGTCTGGTCTATAGAACAGACTATAGTGTGGTCTATAGAATAGACTATAGTCTGGTTTATAGGATAGACTATAGTCTGGTCTATAGAATAGACTACAGTCTGGTCCATGGAAGAGTCTGGTCCATAGAATAGACTAATGTCTGGTCTATAGAATAGACTATAGTCTGATCCATAGAAGAGACTATAGTCTGCTACAAAGAATAGATTATAGATTGGTCTATAGAATATACAAATAAGTACCAAATCCAGTTCTTTCAATTTATGTTTCTAGTTCATTCAAATCGATTGACACAAATTCCCTACACAAAAGTTAACAACATGTGACCATCGAAATGTGATTATTTTCTAAAATTTAAACAACCTCCAAATATCTTTGTTTAACACATTATTGTATTAATTTAAAATATCTTAGAAATTCAAATGATAAAATTTTCTATGTAAGTAAAGCTCACCTGTATTGGAGGTCAAACATTTTCAACGCCTTCACTTACTTTCATTATTTGCATAAATTCGAATAAAGATTTTGTGTCTTTCCAGTTACCCAACAGTCTACCATAAAGTCTTATTAGTAAAAAACGATCTATGATCATGGAGAATTTGCTTGTGTGGCGGATGTGTAAGTCATGTAATATCCGTTTTAGAAATTTCTAAGAATTATATTTTGCACTCTATATTTTGAAAAAAGAAAAAAAGTTTTTTGATTATTTTTAATTTTATCTTTGTCCGGGGTGGAGTAGTATGTAATTGAAATAAAGTGATTTATGGTTAGAAGTGTAATAAGGAGGTTCAAGTTTAAATGGAGATTTGACCAGCTATTGCTCTTTTTTTTTACAAATTTTCTCTTTATAGAGAATTTTTGTTTTGAAGAAAATTTTCTATAAATTTTTTCTAATTTCAAATATTTTTTTTTAATTTAAAATATTTTCTTTTAATAATTTTGTACATTTACCTTTAATTCTCCCCCTCCTCACTTGAACTTCTATAATGATTTTAAAATTCTTTCTCTGCTTTTTATTCCAAATAAAAACCGATTTTAATCGCTTTCAACATATAGTAAAATCTAATAAAATATTGCACATACTATACATATGTCTATAAATGCAAATCGTACAGAATAACATTAATAATTTATATTAGAATATGTTAAAACAACAACAACAACAAAGAATCACAATCACTATTTGCGAATTCAAATGGTATACTGAAAGAAAAGCGGTGCAAATACGGTTTCTATACCGAAAACTACACCGAATAATAAATTTGATTATTTTATCTCTGCTTAAATATTTTGTCACATTGCCTGTGCTGGGGGGCAATTTACATGTAAAAGCGGCTAATAACCTACTGAAGGTTTTTCTCTTTGTCATCAACTAATTTGCAGTTTAACTGCAAAACACATCATCGATTCATTCAACCAGCTAGGCAGAGTAGTTAGTTTTGGATGGAGTAGAAGATCACATTTATTTGAAAAGTTTATGTATTAAGGTATACACCTCAACCTTTAATAACAGCTAAACAAATCAAAAGTTTATTAAAGAAAATTAAGACTTATATAATTTGAAAGTATTAGAATTTGAAAATTTCTAAACTGTTTAAACAAGTTTAAAGTTTATTTTAGCAATGTATGCCGCCTTTAAAGTTCTAGATGTATTGCATTTATATTTCTATAGAACTGCACGCGCCATTTGAAGATCATTTGCAATGTGATTGTCTTTCTTTCTTTACTGCATCGTAGAAATGTTTTCCATGTTTTCCAATCTATTGAATTTCAAATGATGTTGCAGGCACTGACTGCATTGCTTTGTCTTTGGAAAAGTTTTTTTTTGTTTTCGAAATAAGTACTTAATGCGTATTTGGGCAACGTGATTGCGGATTTTTTTTTTTTTAGGTTTTTTTTCTTTATTATTGAGGTTTGATAAATTTGCATTCTCCAGCCATTTGTATGTGATCTATTGTCTAGGCAATTGTTTTACTCCCAGCACTCGTTTTTCGTGATAGTTTAATTTAGTTTAGTGTTTATTACAACATACTGTACGATCAGGGTTCCATAATAAAACTTCAGATAGCATAATGCTATTATATATAAGAGAGTGTGATGATCTTATATTGTGTATGCAAGAGGGCGTAAAGATCCTCTTTTATATAGCTGAGTGATGGTCAGTGATGAAAATCATGATGATCCTCAATGCGTAATGATAATTATCTATCCTATGCAGTAAGGAGTGATGATTTTTTATTCTATAAAGAAAGAGTCGAGATCTTCTGTCATATGGAAATATGAGTAATGATCCTCTTTTCTATTGAGAAGAAAATGACGATCTTTTATTCTATAAAGAAAGAGTGAAGATCTTCTGTCATATGGAAGTATGAGTTATGATCCTCTTTTCTATTGAGAAGAGCCTCCTGGTGCAGTATTATTCATGTAAGAGAGAGTTTTTTATTATATGGGGGAGAGTGTGATAATATTCTATTCAATGAAAGAGAGCAAAGGCCTCTATTCTATGGAGAAGAAAGTGATGGTGCTTTGGGATAATATTTCTCTTCTATATCACTTTTGGAAAAGAGAATGATAAGCCTCTATGAATAAAAAAGTTAAGTTGAAAGCGAATTTCAGAAAAGAGCCTCTATTCTATGGAGAGGAAAGTGATGATGCTTTGTGATAATTTTTAATTCTGTGGAGGAGAGCGAAAGGATCCATTATAAAATACTGAAAAAAGTGATGGTGCTTTATTCTGTGGAGGAGAACGGCATGATCCATTATAAAATATAGAAGAGCGCGATAATCTCTTGCTGTTATATAAAGTTCTCTTCTATATCAATTTTAGAAAAGATATTGATAAGCCATTATTCCATGGAGAAGAAAGTAAAATTGCAAATGAATTTCAGAAGAGAAGATAAGCCTCTATTCTATGGAGAAGAAAGTGATGGTGCTTTATGATAATCCTTTATTCTGTGGAGGAGAGCGGCATGATCCTTTATTAAATAGAAAAAAAGCGCGATAATCTCTTGCTAGTATATGTAGCTCTCTTCTATATAAATTTTAGAAGAGAGAATAATAAGTTGAAAGTGAATTTCAGAAGAGAGTATGATAAACCTCTATTCTATAGAGAAGAAAGTAAAGTTGCTTTGTGTATCTTGCTACTATATATAGAAGAGTGTTATGAAATATTTTATATGCTAAAACACATGATGATCCTTATTTCTAGGAGATCGTTAAGATCATATTTTCTATAGCAGAGATCGTTATGATTCTCTATTTTATAGAAGAGAGTGGGATGATTCTTTGGATTAGGGTGTGATAATCTTCTATTCAATGAAAGAAAGAATAATGATCTTCTATTCAATTTCTGAAGAGAGTGTGATAAGCCTCTATTCTATGGAGAATAAAGTGATTATGTGTTGTGATAATCCTTTATTCTGTGGAAGAGAGCGTGATGATCTCTTGCTACTATATATAGGAGTACGTTATGATCCATTTTGTATGCTAAAACACGTGACACGGCAGAGATCGTAATGATTCTCTATTATATAGAAGAGAGTGGGATGTGAAGTAAGTGATATTACTTAATATAGAGAGTATAATGATATTTTATTCTTTGGAAAAGGTCATCTCGATCTTCTATTCTCTAAATAATAGAGTATAATAATAAACATGATGATGGCTCTGTTCTGAATCAGAGATCGTGTAGGGTCTGCCCGATATTATATGATGTACATAGTTCTTATCAGATTTAAATTTAGGTAGAATATATACATAAGTATGTATACTTTTAAAACAATTTTCCACATATGGTATAACCTTTGGTAAAATAAGCAAATCTTTTTATTATGCTATTTAGCTAACTAATACTGTCACTTGTGTATAGCGCTTGTCATTTATATAAATTTATAATTGTTATCTTAAAAGAAATTTTTTTCAATCGTAAACTAATTTCAAATGCTATATGTAGTTTCAATGTCGTGTTTCATGACACACATATTTTTAAAAACAAAACTATTATACCAGTCTTTCGTTGCAAAATGTTTATTGAACTCATAAATTAAGTTTTTGACATTTTTCATGTCGTTAGAATAATTAAATGTTTATTAGTTTAATTTTTATATATTTAACATTTGTTTTAGCATTTAATAGTTGTGTGTAGTCCGTTATTAAAAATCAATAAAATATTTAAATTTTTATTGCTTAGAGACATGCCTTTTAGCTAAATTTTATTTTATTTGCACATATTCAAATGCACATTTTTATTGACAGATCTAATCGATTAAACGAGATTTTTTGTAAAATTTATTTCTTTAAAATTTAAATTAAACCAGTTGTAGTGTACAATGTAAAAAGGCAGAGATCACGGCTCCGTTGTGTAAGTGAAGGAAATATATAGTTTTCTATCATATACTGAGAAAGAAGAAAAGAACCATGACTCTGCAATTCTTTAGAGCGTAATCAGAAAGTCCGATATCTATTGCAGGATAAACGATTCCAGACTTTCCCCCTCTAGAAAAGAAATTAAAGATTCTCTGTTTTACAGAGGAGAGCGTGCTGATCATCTATATTATAAAATTATAACTACGACCTACAGATCTCTATTCTATATAGATTGTGATCTCTTCCTATATAGAGATTTTGGTTTCTATATAGATATCTGATGCTCTGAAGAAGAGATACGTAGTGATCCATTTGTTATTTGGTGTAGTATTTTATGGAATATGATGATCCTTACTTTTTTAGAATAGAGCGCGATAATCTTCTACTGTTAATGCTGTTCTATAGCATTAAAGATAATTAACTAACTAACTAACTAACTAACTAACTAACTAACTAACTAACTAACTAACTAACTAACTAACTAACTAACTAACTAACTAACTAACTAACTAACTAACTAACTAACTAACTAACTAACTAACTAACTAACTAACTAACTAACTAACTAACTAACTAACTAACTAACTAACTAACTAACTAACTAACTAACTAACTAACTAACTAACTAACTAACTAACTAACTAACTAACTAACTAACTAACTAACTAACTAACTAACTAACTAACTAACTAACTAACTAACTAACTAACTAACTAACTAACTAACTAACTAACTAACTAACTAACTAACTAACTAACTAACTAACTAACTACTAACTAACTAACTAACTAACTAACTAACTAACTAACTAACTAACTAACTAACTAACTAACTAACTAACTAACTAACTAACTAACTAACTAACTAACTAACTAACTACCTAACTAACTAACTAACTAATGATCCTCTTTTCCATTGTAGATTCAGTTATAATCTTCTGTTAGATAGAATAGACAGTAATTATCCTTTATTATATGGAAAAGAGTGCGTTGATGTTCTACCGTGGTGATACTATGTTACATAGAAAATAATGTAATGGTCCTTCATTCTATGGTGAAGAGGAGTAACGATCCTCTTTTTTATTGAAGAAGGAGAGCTTTTCTCTCTTTCTATGAAAGATTGAGTAATAATACTACAGAAAAGAGTATATTGAACTTTTATTCTATAGAAAATATCCTAGTGAATTTCTATTCTATGGAGGAGGCCATAAGAATCCGTTTTTCTATCGAGGAACACGTACTGATACTTCATTTTACAGAAGGATCGTAATTATGCTTTCTTATATAGAAAGGAGTTGTCTGATTCTTTATTCTAAGGAGTAGAGCGTTAGGATACACTATTGTTTACAATGTCTTATGATCACATTTTCTTTAAAGGAGTAGATAAAAATTCTAGAATTTCAATTTCATTTCTACTTTTTACTTTAAATCAAACAAACAACTCTCACATCTCCCACACAAATATGTAAATGTGTATGCAAATATTGAAATTTAAACACAAAAAACAAAAACGAATATCCAAACCAAAATTCTAAGAAAACTTTACTTACTTCATATTTTATTACAGCATTGAAAGCGACAATATGAACATTTCAGTTTTATTTTAATTTCAGCAAAATATATAGTGGCTATGGAAGCAATAATGATGATGATGACGATGCTACAACCATTCCATACAAATGAGCCACCAAAATTTATTTGCTTGCACTCAGCAACAGAATATTTTATTTCAATTCTATTACAACAATTTAAGCATTTAAATCGTTTTGTAAATCTTGAAAAAAATTTACTTAAAATGTGCATTAAAATTTTGTTTTCTTTCTACCCACTCAGCTGTCTCTGGCCACTAGATATACTTAAGTATTGTTTAATTTTAGGTTCAGTGAAGGTAAAACTGATCTAAAGTTATTATGCCTTTAAATTAGTTTCATATATATTTTTGTTTGGTTGAAGTTTTATGACTCTTTAAAAAGGTTTTATTTTTCGTTTTCCAATTCTAAAAGAAGGGATAGCGTAAAGTGAGATTACACAAGGTCAGAAGGTTTTAATGTATACAAGAAAAAAGTTTGAAGTTAAACATTAAAAAGGAGTTTTTTCAGATTTTTTTAATGTTATTCTAAAGCCTTTTGCAAAAGAAAGGATGCTAAAAAATAACTTTCAGTTATTTTAAGCGTTTGTGAAGTTTAAAACTTGTTTTGAAGTCAAGCAAAAAAAATGACTATTGTTAAATGGACGGTGCAGAGATGAACAATATTGTAGAATGTGAAGATCATATATTTCATTGAGAATATCTTCTATTTATCCATCGTTCTACATAGGAATCTGTTTAGATCCTCTATTCTTTAGAAGATGTCTTGATGTTCATCTTTCGATGGTTTCGAGAGCGTTATGATTCTATTTAAATATTTTCTATGTTCATAATCTTTCTTGGGATTCGTGATGATGTCCTATTCTATGGACGAAAACGTGACGATCCTTTACTTTTTTAGACGACAGCATGATGATCAGTAACGCTATAATATAGAAGAGACCGTAATAATCTTCGAATCTATATCTATATAAAATTCTATAGAAGATGTCTTGATGGTCATCTTTCGATGGTTTCGAGGGCGTTATAATTCTATAAAAAGATTTCCCCATGTTGATGATCTTTCTACGATCATTCAATGCATTAAACCTAACGATCCTCTATTTTATAGTCGAGGGCGTGTTCCATTTTATATAATAAAGTGTAATTTTTCTCTATTCTATGGAGAAGAGCTTGATGATACTCCATTCTGTAGAAGACATCATGTTAATTCTTTCTTTTGTAGAAGAGAGGTTCCCGATCCAGCAAGAGTGAAGAACCTCTAGTAAATGTGATCCTGCATTCAATGTCCTTGTTTTCAATAAACGTAATAAAAGTTTTGATGATCTTCTTTCTAAGGATTCTTCTACAGAGAGGGCGATGGTTCTATAAAAGAGAGCATGCTGTCTCCTTTTTATTCTCTATTCTATAAAGAAAATAATACAATTCTCTTGAAAATGAGACCCTATTTTAGAGAAGAGAGTTTGATGATTCTCTTACCTTTAAACAAGATATAGAAAAGAGCGTAATGAAGATCGTCTAAGAACGAAATCGTGTAGATTCTCAATTAAATGTAATAATACATGATGATCTCCCATTCTATACACGAAAGTGAGATGATTCTTTATTTTTTAGACTATAGAATGATCATCCCTGATGATACTTTATGACCTAAAAAATAGTGCAATGATCCTCTATTTTATTGTCGAGGGCTTGTTGATGCTCTACTCTATGGAAGAAAGTGTAACGCTTCTCTATTCTGTGGATGAAAGAGTGATAAACATTATTCTGTAGAGAAGGTCATGATGATCCTTTTTTTATAGAAGAGAGGTTCATGATCCACTACTCCACAAAAGTGAAGAAAGAACCTCTACTAAATAGGGACTAATATTTTATGATCGTGCATTCTATGGATGAGAGTAAGAAGAGTTCTAATCAAAAAACGTAATGGATGTCTTGATGATCTTCTTTCTATGGGTTCTTCAACAGCAAGTGTGATGATTCTTTAACAGAGAGCATGTTGATCAACATGAAGCATGGAAAATGAGCCACTATTATAAAGAAGAGAGTGTGATGTTCTTCTTATGTATAGACGACAAAAACTTAGAGAAAAGTGTAATGATCCTCTATTCTATAGTTGATGCCGTCATGATCCTGCATTCTAAGTATGATTGTCTTCTATTTTATAGTCAAGGATATATTGATGCTCTATCCTTTATAAAAAAATGTAATGATTCTCTTTTCTATGAATGAGAGCGTGATGATACTCTATTCTATAGATGAGGTCATGATGATTATCCCTTTCATATAAGAGAGTCTGTTAGTCAGACTAAAGAATCTCTACTTAATAAGAATTATATTCTATAGAGAATCTACACCTATATGAATTTATAAAGGGCCATATTACTACCACTCCTGCTTAAACTAATGTTCCCTTCTAACTTGCATTTTTTTCTAAAATTAAATCTCAGCCTTTCCACAAACGTGTTACTTGTTTTTTATAGATTCTGTTCTTACATATATTTCACTCTTCAAATAAAGGTTCCCCCTTAGGCAGGTTATGTATTTATAATGTTTTTTTTTTTTCGTAGCGTTTGCAGATCAAGCTGGTCTCAACTTTATTTTGCTTGAGTCTCCTTTCGAACAATTCCTGGAAATCAACTGTATTTGAAAAGGGAAAACCGGTCCATATAAAAACGTACATTACTGGTATCTTAAGACTCTGTCTGCAACTGTTGACTTAATGACTTTAGAACATGAGTTTTTTTTCTCGATTCTCTTTTGGTACATTTCAAATTCCTTTAGAGGCAGCAAGCAACAAAAAAAGTGTGCAACATCAAACGCACTATTACAGCCACAGTAAGTATGTAGAATATGTGGCAAGTATGGATGGCTTTGTCTCTGTATGTTGCAAAACACACATGGCCGTGATTTGATTTTGAAACTTTTATTGTCACTGGAAGTCATCCATCTAATTGAATGAATTGCATCATTGATTTTTAGTAGATTGTTGTTGTTGCTGTTTGTTTTTCAAGCTGTTGATTGCGAACAGCAAAAAAAGTTCCATAATGTATGATGCTCCTTTCGTAGTTGTTAGAAAATTGCATCTGTCTTTTTTTTTGCAAAAAAAAACTTAGTTATTTGTTTTTGTTAAAAGTTCTAAGAAGACATTGTTTCCTTTTTATTATTAAAATTGCAATTGTACCAGATGTTTGAAATAAAAGTAAATTTGTATTTTCCGGTCAAATGTACTCACGTGCATGTGTGTGATTTGAAAAACAAAATGTGCTTAAAATGTATACATTTTGGGTGAAATAATTGAAGTCCTTAAAAAACACAAAATCACTTCAATAACAACATCCTGTTTACAGCCGCAATAACTTTTAATTTGTCAATATTTGTTGCAAGTGTTTTGAGCACATTTCGTATTGAAATTTTTTGATCCTCTACTCTATAGTGGATGGTCCTATACTCTATAGAGGATGATCCTCTACTTTATAGAGGATGATCCTCTACTCTATATAGGATGATCCTCTACTCTATAGAGGATGATCCTCTACTCTATAGAGGATGATCCTCTACTCTATAGAGGATGATCCTCTACTCTATAGAGGATGATCCTCTACTCTATAGAGGATGATCCTCTACTCTATAGAGGATGATCCTCTACTCTATAGAGGATGATCCTCTACTCTATAGAGGATGATCCTCTACTCTATAGAGGATGATCCTCTACTCTATAGAGGATGATCCTCTACTCTATAGAGGATGATCCTCTACTCTATAGAGGATGATCCTCTACTCTATAGAGGATGATCCTCTACTCTATAGAGGATGATCCTCTACTCTATAGAGGATGATCCTCTACTCTATAGAGGATGATCCTCTACTCTATATAGGATGATCCTCTACTCTATAGAGGATGATCCTCTACTCTATACAGGATGATCCTCTACTCTATACAGGATGATCCTCTACTCTATAGAGGATGATCCTCTACTCTATAGAGGATGATCCTCTACTCTAGAGAGAATGATACTCTACTCTATAGAGGCTAATCGTCTACTCTATAGAGGATGATCCTCTACTCTATAGAGGATGATCCTCTACTCTATAGAGGATCTACTCTCTACTCTATAGAGGATGATACTAGACTAAGAGGATGATCCTCATCTACTTAGAGGATGATCCTCAACTCTGTAGGGGATAATTCTCCACTTTATAGAGGATAATTCTCTACTCTATAGAGGATAATTCTCTACTCTATAGAGGATGATCCTCTACTCTATAGAGGATGATCCTCTACTCTATAGAGGATGATCCTCTACTCTATAGAGAATGATCCTCTTCTCTATAGAGAATGATCCTCTTCTCTATAGAGAATGATCCTCTTCTCTATAGAGGATGATCCTCTACTCTATAGAGGATGATCCTCTACTCTATACTACTACTCTATAGAGAATGATCCTCTTCTCTATAGAGAATGATCCTCTTCTCTATAGAGGATGATCCTCTTCTCTATAGAGGATGATCCTCTTCTCTATAGAGGATGATCCTCTTCTCTATAGAGGATGATCCTCTACTCTATAGAGGATGATCCTCTACTCTATAGAGGATGATCCTCTACTCTATAGAGGATGATCCTCTACTCTATAGAGGATGATCCTCTACTCTATAAAGGATGATCCTCTACTCTATAGAAGATGATCCTCTACTCTATAAAAGATGATCCTCTACTCTATAGAGGATGATCCTCTACTCTATAGAGGATGATCCTCTACTCTATAGAGGATGATCCTCTACTCTATAGAGGATGATCCTCTACTCTATAGAGGATGATCCTCTACTCTATAGAGGATGATCCTCTACTCTATAGAGGATGATCCTCTACTCTATAGAGGATGATCCTCTACTCTATAGAGGATGATCCTCTACTCTATAGAGGATGATCCTCTACTCTATAGAGGATGATCCTCTACTCTATAGAGGATGATCCTCTACTCTATAGAGGATGATCCTCTACTCTATAGAGGATGATCCTCTACTCTATAGAGGATTATCCTCTACTCTATAGAGGATTATCCTCTACTCTATAGAGGATGATCCTCTACTCTATAGAGGATGATCCTCTACTCTATAGAGGATGATCCTCTACTCTATAGAGGATGATCCTCTACTCTATAGAGGATGATCCTCTACTCTATAGAGGATGATCCTCTACTCTATAGAGGATGATCCTCTACTCTATAGAGGATGATCCTCTACTCTATAGAGGATGATCCTCTACTCTATAGGGGATGCTCAACTCTAGAGGATGACCCTCAACTCTATATACTATAGACTAAGAGGATGATCCTCATCCACTTAGAGGATGATGCTACTATACAGAATATTATCCTCTACTCTATATAGAATGATTCCTTACTTTATAGGAATTGATCTTCTACTCTATAGAGGATGATCTTCTACTCTATAAAAGATGATGCTCTACTCTATAAAAGATGATTATCTACTCTATAGAGGATGATCTTCTACACTATGATGATCCTCTTATATATAGGGGATGATCCTCTACTCTATAGAGAATGATTTTCTACTCTATGGAGGATGATTCTCTTCTTTATAGAAGATAATCCTCTAACCTATAGATGATGATGAGGACGATCATCTACTTTATAGAAGTAGAATCTTAAAAATCATTTCTCTATTTTTACAATTTCTGTTTAGTTAATTTATTATATTTTTAATTGAAATTTCCATTAAACACAGTGCCACAATTAATTTCCTAATTGAGCTTGTTATCAATATATTTCATGTATAAAATAATTCATTAATGTATTTATTTAATGCATTTTTATTTACAATTGCAGCCAAAGAAATCACAAATAAATTTTATGTAAAAATAAATTAAATTTTGTAATTACTAAAAAAACAAAAACTGGCACCAAACTGCAGATTGTAGTTGCATACAAAAAAAATCTTCCGAAGGAAGAAGATTGTCTAAATATAATCAACAACAAGCAACATCTCTTACCACTTTATTTTGTTGCTTATTTTATTTGTTGGCAATTAGAGATGTGTATGTAAGTATGTTAAAAATCCTGTTTCGCATTTCTTGTCATCTTCCATAAACCAGATGTTATAAATAAACAAAATATAAATTAAAATATGCCTTCAAATAAGACAAAAAAAAAATATATATATAAAACAAATCTGACAAGAATTAAAAATAAAATGAATGAAAATAACAAAAAGCTACAACACACATACTCACATAAATTGTATCTTGTAGAAGAGTTTACCAGAGAGTGCGTTTACTAATATTAATGACAATTTTATAGTTAAAAAACAACCTAATGCCTTATATTACGTGTATAAAGTGTTTAATTAAATAATGTGGTTTAATAGTTTACAGTGTTATTTAACATATACACATGTAGATAAATCTACCAATACCTAGATATTAGGAGAATTTATGAAATATATAGAAACTGCATCGTAAGTGCTTAACGATGTATGGAGAGAAATGGAATAATGGCAGTAGTCAGTCCACTCCTTTGGCTATATACATACTTGTGATTGTACTTTATGTAGTTAGCACAAAGATACTGGAATATCATCCTCCATCATATTCTACGACTATTTAATGATGAACATTAAGATTTAAGGTGGATGCTGCACGAAGTTGTTGTAAAACAAACATATGTATATGAAAAGTTACATCATGCATATATGCAAACATAAGTTTACCTCTACTCTACTTCTGTACGTAGGATAGATAATCTTCTACTCTATTGCGGATGACCCTGTACTATAAGAATATTTGACTTTATGCATCATGATTTTCCACTGTATAGACTATGATCCTGTAATCAATATGTAATGATCCTCTGCTGCACAGAGGATGAATCTCTCTACTGATGCTCTACTTTATATAGAATGATCCTCTACTCTATATAGGGGGTCATACTTTACAAAGGATTATCCTCCACTCTATTCCTCGCTTATCTTCTTCTCTATTGAGAAGAGGATGATTCTACCTCTACTCTATAGAGGATGATTCTATTGAGGATAACCCTCTACTCTATAGAGGATGACCCTCTACTCTATAGAGGATGACCCTCTACTCTATGCAGGATGATGATAATTCATTGCTCTATTCAACATGATCCTCTACTATACTAAGGATGAAACTCTACTCTATAGAGGATGATATTCTGCTCTGTAGTGGATGATCTTCTACTCTATAGAGGATGATCTTCAACTCTATAGAAGATGATCCTGTACTCTATAGAGGATGAATATCTACTATATAGATGATGATCCTCTACTAAATAGAGGATGATCCTTTATTCTATAGAGGATGATACTCTACTCTACAGAGGATGATCCTCCATTCTATAGAGGATGATCCTCTGTTCTATAGAGGATGATCCTCTATTCTATAGAGAATGATCCTCTATTCTATAGAGAATGATCCTCTATTCTATAGAGGATGATCCTATATTCTGTAGAGAAAGATCCTCTATTCTATAGAGGATGATCCTATATTCTGTAGAGGATGATCCTCTATTCTGTAGAGGATGATCCTCTATTCTGTAGAGGATGATCCTCGATTCTGTAGTGGATGATCCTCTATTCTGTAGAGGATGATCCTCTATTCTGTAGAGGATGATCCTCTATTCTGTAGAGGATGATCCTCTATTCTGTAGAGGATGATCCTCTATTCTGTAGAGGATGATCCTCTATTCTGTAGAGGATGATCCTCTATTCTGTAGAGGATGATCCTCTATTCTGTAGAGGATGATCCTCTATTCTATAGAGGATGATCCGAGGATGATCCTCTATTCTATAGAGGTAATCCTCTATTCTATAGAGGATAATCCTCTATTCCATAGAGGATGATCCTCTATTCTATAGAGGATGATCCTCTATTCCATAGAGGATGATCCTCTATTCCATAGAGGATGATCCCCTATTCCATAGAGGATGATCCTTTATTCCATAAAGGATGATCCTCTATTCCATAGAGGATGATCCTCTATTCCATAGAGGATGATCCTCTATTCCATAAAGGATGATCCTCTATTCAATAGAGGATGATTCTCTATTCCATAGAGGATGATCCTCTATTCTATAGGGGATGATCCTCTATTCTTTAAAGGATGATCCTCTATTCTATAGAGGATGATCCTCTATTCTATAGAGGATGATCCTCTATTCTATAGAGGATGATCCTCTATTCTATAGAGGATGATCCTCTATTCTTTAAAGGATGATCCTCTATTCTATAGAGGATGCTCCTCTATTCTATAGAGGATGATCCTCTATTCTATAGAGGATGACCATCTTCTCTATAGAGCATGATCCTCTACTCTATAGAGGATGATTCTCAACTCTATAGAGGAGGATCCTCTGTTCTATAGAGGATGATCCTCTAGTCTATCTCTATTCTATAGGATGATGTTCTATTCTATAGAAGATGATCCTCTTTTCTATACAGGATGATCCTCTACTCTATACAGGATGATCCTCTACTCTATACAGGATGATCCTCTACTCTATAGAGGATGATCCTCTACTCTATAGAGGATGATCCTCTACTCTATAGAGGATGATCCTCTACTCTATAGAGGATGATCCTCTACTCTATAGAGGATGATCCTCTACTCTATAGAGGATAATCCTCTACTCTATAGAGGATGAGCCTCTACTCTATAGAGGATGATTCTCTACTATATAGAGGTTGATTCTCTACTATATAGGGCATGACCCTCTACTCCATAGAGGATGATCCTCTACTCTATAGAGGATGATTCTCTACTCTATAGAGGATGATCCTCTACTCTATTGAAAATGATACTCAACTCTATAGATGATGTGCCTCAACTCTATAGAGTATGATCCTCGACTCTATAGAGCATTATTTTCTTCTCTGGAAAGTATGATAAGCTTTAGCAAAGTTCACCTATACCGGCTCTTCTCCACAATATTTGCTTAATTAATAATTACTAATGCAGCAAAAACAACAACAGCCGGTGTTGAGCATAAATATTACTATAAATAAATCCTCTTTTCCTAAAGACATTGTAGTTTGTGTTGTCTTGCTAATGGCTGTCAAGGATCTGGTTAAACAAGTTGCAACTTTATAACTAAAAGTTATATAAAAAATCTAAAAAAACAAGTCTAATGGAAATGATGTTTAGAGCTTTTTTTATAATTATTTATGTATGTATGTACAAATGTACCAAAAAAAAAAATAGGGTATTTAGTACCATAACATAAAAAAAAAAATAAAGATTGTATAAAAGCTTTGAAAAAACTTAATGGAACTAGTATTTATTGTGATTATTATAGTGTCTGGAATAATATTTAGTTAAATATTATTATTTTATTAAACTTTATCAAAAAAAGAGAAAAAAGTGAGAAATTTCAAGGCATAAAACGTGATGTTGTTTATAAGTTTAAAATTTCGATTATAAGTGAAGTTAGCGAAGAAATGCTAGAGAGGGGCAAAAATAATCAAAACTAATAAATTAAATGAAGACATTTTCAAATATATGTTTATGCAGCAAAATTTACACGATTTTCTAAATTTTTTGATAAAATTTCGAAAAGATTTTATTGCAAATTAATAAATTATTTTCTGTAAACAAACTTTATCAAAATGCGTTGGTTTTGATTTAAATTTGTATTATTTTGTGAAATCATAATATAAACAAATCGTTAGCTTTTAAAGGCAAAAACTTCCCCATATTACTATCAATACAATTTATCATTTTAATGTCTTTTATTGTTTAGTTTTTAAAATATCCATGTCTTTTGATAGAACTTTTAAATTTTTAAAAACTGTAATTAAATTTGATATTTTCTTTTAAAAAACTTAAAAACAAACACGAAAAATAAAAAGACATTTGAAACATTATACTTATTGTTACATTAATGAAAAAAATGCCATTAAATCCTGGCTTTATAATATAAATTTGGTAGAAATGATAAAAAGCTTATGATAAGAATATTTATGTGTTTAAAAAGAAAACAAATAAAAAAAGTTAAACAAAAGATAAAAGGTCTTCGACAAAAATGATGACAATAATGCAGTAACCGTCAGAAGAATGTTAAGAGTTTTGGTAGAGGGTGTTGTTTTTAGAGATGTAGAAGTTTGGGCATCTCGGTAATTCCATTAAATATAGGCAAAATTGTGAAATTCTAAGAGCGAAAGCGCGATATGGTAAAGTTTTCATTCAGTATCACAGTTGAAGGATTTCCCGCCTTTTTAAGCAGTTTTTTTCTCCAAAGAATTCACAGCCTACGTAAGTAGGTAGGTAGGTTGATAGGAGGATATCGGGCCTGTTGTGCGCTCCTTATCATGAAAAAAGGGAACTGAATGAATTATTTTTTAGTGATTCATAAACTCAGTTTCCTGAACGTAATTCCTAAGAATCTTCCAATCAGTGTTAGTCAGGAATGTTATTTCCGGAATAACATCACTTCCAAGATACTTAAATCTAACTTCGACGAATGCCTGGCTGTGGCAAAGAAAGTGCTCCAGAGTTTCACTGTCCTCTCTACATGCTCTACATTCGTCTGAATCCGCACGTCCAATTTTGCATAGATGTGCTCGTAATACTGTGTGTCCACTCAGAATACGTACCATCATACTAACTTCAGACTTGCTCATTTTGAGGAGATTTTTCGTCTTGCTCTCATCAGGGTCACCCCATAGGATGTTCGTGGTTCTACCCACTGTTTCATTATTCCAAGAGGCCTTATGGGATTCTCTCACCCATATTTTTAGTTCAGCTTTTGTTGCGTCGAATGGTTTCGCGATTGTCAGGTTAACTGCCTCCAGCTTCCTACCCTTTAAAGCTGTTACATTCGCCCTTTCATTACCGACTACCTTACCTCTGGGAGAATATTCAGTTAAAGATTTCTTAGAATCCAATACGGTATTAGATTTAGTTCTATCGCCTGATATCGCCCTAATTGCCTTCTGGCTGTCGGTAAATATATTAAGCCCTATGGGCGCCATATTTATTCTAATCCAATTTACGCATTCCGTTATTGCTCGTACTTCTGCCTGGAATCTTGTGTTATGATTTGGTAAACGGTGGTATATTTCTGTTTCTGTGTCTTCAACGAATTCCTAATGGTATTTGCTCTAATGCTCCTCTTGACCAAGACATTCTATATGGGATCAACGTTTTAAAGTTTCCGACATATTCTGTGTCTGGTATACGATCAGGCATGTCCGATGATTGTGTATAACCTTCCAATGTGTCCAGTATACATTGATGACGTGTCCTATAACCGCTTTTGGCCAGTGTCCTATAACCGCTTTTGGTCGTTCGGCTGTAAGCGCCGCCTCATATCTTAAATATGTTTCAATGAGTGGAATATCTAGCAACGTTTCCAGAGCCTTGGTTGAAGTAGTACACATGGCACCACTTATACCCAAGCAGCATGTACGCTGAACTCCCTGTAGTAGCTTGATATTGCATTTTTTGTCTAAAGCAGATTAATGAAGCATAACCTAGAATTGGTCTAATTACACTTTTATAAAGCCAATATGTCATAGTAGGACTAAGACCCCATTTCATGCCTATAGTTCTCCTACATATCGCCCAGCACCGATGTGCCTTGTTGATCTTATCCTCTATGTGGTTCTGTCGAGGATTACACCTAAGTACTTAACTTTGTCTGTCACTAGTATCTTCTTGCACAGGAAGCAAGGTTCAGTATATTTATGTAGAAATTTTTGTCTTTCTTGTGAAAAGACAGATTTCCGTTAACATTTAGGCCTCTCGGTTGAGCCCAGCTCAAGGCCGTATTCAGAGCCTCCTCAGCTCTTATACACAAGTTATTTGGATCCTTTCCCTTTAAAATTATTACGACATCGTCTGCATAGCAGACAGCAGACACTTTACATAAGCATGCTGCTTAAATTTTAGATCTTTGTCGGGTATACTGCTTTTAACCATACTATCAACTATCCGTTCCAAGGTTCACAGCCTAAGTACAGTGTTTTACACCTATAAAGAAAATACCCTTTTATTTTAACGAAAATTTTTAAATAATATTTTGGCATATCACTTTTTTTTCGAATAAGCACATTTTAAACCTTTAGCCTTTTGATTATTTTACATTAAACTGATTTAGACTTAAAATCATTTCATTCTTGTTACACACATGACATGTTAAAAGTTTCTTGAACCTTAATTAAACAAAAGGAAAACAACTTTACTAAAAAATATTAATATTAGGGAAGCACTAGTTACTTTAGCGATCGTGTGCTAGTGATTCTAAGTCTTATATATGAAATCATGAGCTGATGAATTAGATTCTTATGGCAGTTATTTTTAGTGATCTTGAGTTAGTGATCGAGAATCTTTAATAGAAGATCACGAGGTAATGATTAAGAATCTTTTATAGGTGATCATGAACCAGAGATTGTGAGCCTTATATATGCAATCTGGAAATAATGAATTTGTGGCACACTTTTATGTTGATTGATCGAGAATCTCTTACACTTGACCATAAGCTAACGAGGGAGTGTCATTTATATGTGATCATTAGTTAGTAATTGAGAGACTTTTATAAGTTATCATGAGCTAACAATTGATAGTATTTTAGAGGCGATCATGAGCTAAAAAATAATAGTCTTTTATAGGCGATCATAAGCTAGTAATTCTGAATATCTTCTATGTGATCATAAGCTAACGACTGTTAGTCTTTTGAAGGTGATCTTGAGGTAGCAAGTGAGAAGCGGTGATTAGCTGGCCGTTTATAGTATTTTATAGGTGATTATAAGCTAACGATTAATAGTCTTTTATAGACGATCATAAGGCAGCGATTGACACTATTTTATATGAGATTGTGAGCTAGCGATTGTCAATCATTTATTGGCGATCATGAGCTAGCGATTGAAAGTTTTTTTTTCCATTCAACGATGAGCTAGCGATTAACTGTATTTTATAGATGATCAGGAGTTAATGATCGATAGTCGTTTATATGCGATCATGAGTTAGAAATCTTTTATTGACGATCATGATTGCTAGTCTTTTGTAGGCAAGCATGAGTTTAAGAGTGAGTGAGAAATGGTGAGCTCTTTTTGGCGATCTTTTATAGACGATCATGAGCAAACGATTCTTAATCTTTTATTCATGAGCTAACGATTAAGAGAGAGACGAGAGTGTTAATAATCATGAGCTAACCAGGTTTTATATGCGAACCCAGCACTTAAGTCTCTTTTATAGGTGATCATAAGTTGGCGTTAGTGATCATGAGCTAACGACTGTTAGTCTTTTGTAGGCGATCATGTGGTAGCAAGCGAGAGTCCTTTATTGGCGATCTTGAGCTAGTGATTTATAGTTTTTTATAGGCCGTGATTATGAACTAACGATAGTCGTTTATATGCGATCATAAGCTAGCGATTGGGATTATTTAATGAAGATCAAGAGTTAAGTTTTGATAGTATTTTATACGATCATGAGCTTACGGTTTATAGTATTTTATGGTTGGTCATGAGCTAATGGTTGTAGTCTTTTATAGGCGATCATGAGCTAGTGCTTGTTACTCTTTTATAGAGTGAGATTTTTTTATAGGCTATGGCGGACTCTTCTTAGCGATCATGAGCTAGCGATCAATTGTATTTTATAGGCGATCATGAGCTAATGATCGATAGTCGTTTATATGCGATCACGAGCTAGCGATTGGAATTCTTTACTGACGATCATGAGCTAACGTTTGATCGACTTTTTGACGATCATGAACTATCGCAAATTAGTTGTTTATACATGATCATGAGCTAACGATTCCGAATCTTATATACACAATCATAAGCTAACGATTGAGAGAGAGACGAGAGTGTAAGATATCATGAGCTAATGGGCTATTATGAGCTTTTATAGGTTATGATCATTAGCTAGAGATTGATAGCCCTTTGTAGGCGATCATTAAACTTTTATAGGTGATCATGGAATGGTGATTGGGATCCTTTATTTGTAGGTTATTGTTTTATACTTGTGGAGAGTATTTATTATCGATCTTGAGCAAGTGATTGTAAGCTTTTTATAGCCAATCTTGAGCTAATGATTGAAAAGCTTTTGTAGGAGATCAAAAGAAGATATTTTATAAGCCATCATGAGCAAGCGATCGAAAGTCGTAAGTCATCGTTATGATCTAGCTATTGAGTTCCTTATATTAGCGATCATAACATGCCGATCGAGCGGCTTTTGTAGGCGATCATGTAATAGCAATTAATATGAAGCTAATCTAGCAAGTTAATGTTTTTATAAGCAATCTTGAGACATGTATAAACTACCAGAACAACTATTTAAGAAAATCTTGAAAACGAAATTTTTTTGTGCCATCCTAATTTAGATACACAAGGGTTTGGTAGTGAGAAAAAAATATATACATTTTAAATCTTTTTCCTGTTGATGTAATAAAATTATAAGGAATTTTAAAATTTTTCACTTATCATTGCGACATTATAGAAAAAAATGCTTTCAAAATATTATTCTTTAAAATAAACCAACACATACATATGTATAAATGTATGGCCAATAATGATGTATGTTTAAAATGTTAAAAAAAAATAAAAACTCAAACAAGTTTTTGTATTTAACACTTTTCTTAAGTCATCTCTAATTGTTGCGTTTCTGCGACTGTATGTCTGTCTGTCCGTCTGTCTTTTGCCGTCTATTTAGTTTCATACATTCATTTCTTTTTTAATGGCTTGTAATTTATCTCGTTTTCATGTGTCCACATAAAATGATTAATTATGTGCTAAATTCTAATTAATCATCAAATAAACAATTTTTCTATATATTTTCCGCGTTCCTCATGACCTTAAAATGTTGAAAAGTTTTTTTTTCTAAAAATATGAAAGAAATGTCAATTTATCTAAAATTGAAGATTGAAATATTTTACAATAGAGACATTGTATGGAATTGTAAAATATTAAAGAAATATTTTTATTTTTAGCAAGTTAACATATTTGGCTAAAATTTAATTTTTTGGTAAAAATTATCCAAGCCAGATCAACAATATCTAAAATAACTAAAGCTTGAAGAAATCAAAAATTTCTTAAACAAACCATTAAAGTGATTTTTATGATCAACAAGCAGGTTAATACTTTTATTTAATATTGCGTTGACAAATTGAACTTTTCCCCAAAATGCTGCTAAGACTCTGCCGTTATATCTAACAAGAGACCCCATAGCAACTTTTTATTAAACATACTTTGTTTTATTAGGACTTTCAAATAATTTTCTTTGTTTTTCTTATGTGATTACTCTGAATGATTTACAACATTCTAATTGTGTGCAATAATAAAACTATTATAATTTGTCTGTCTCAATTTAATAAACATCTAAATTTATAATTTATACATTTTTAAAGATCAAATGTTAAAGTAGTCTGAGATGTTTATAATCATTTTCTATTTTACAACTTATATACGAGTATAAAGATTTACGATGTTGTCCTGAGTCTGAGTTTAAGCAATAAAATTTTATATTTTTTCCAATAATCATTAAAAACATAAACTATTATGATTGAAACAATAAATTGAAGATTTTATTTAAAATTAGGTTTTCTTTTTGATTTGTAATAAAAAGTCGTTATTAGAGTGAATATGATTGGAACTTAAATTTATGAAACTTAGAGACTTCTATAGGTGAGATTAAGAAATAGTGCTTGAGAGAATTAGCAATAAGAGAATATGAGATCAATTAGGAGTATTTTTTACACGATCATGAGTTACAGTTAAGAGTCATTTATAGACGATCATGAATCGACGTTTTATAAGTGATCTTGAGTTAGTTATAGAGAAGTAATCTTAAGCTAGCGATTAAAAGCCTGTAAAAGTAATATTGAGCTAGTGATCTTAAGTTAGCAAGATCACTTGTAAGACTGTAAATAATTGAATGATTTTTATACATAATCTCACTGTAGCAATTAAGAGAATTTAAATTAGCCATGAGAAAATTGAGAGACCAATTGAGAGTCTTTTATAGATCATGAGTTAGAATTGAGAGTTATTTATGTGCTTTAAAAAGCATTTTAAAAGTAATCTCGATCTAGCTATTCTCTACTTTTATAGCTGATCATCAGCTAACTATTGAGAACCTTTAACGGGTGAGCTCAATTGCGAGTATTTTTTACACGATCATGAGTCACAGTTAAGAGTCATTTATAGACGATCATGAATTGCCGTTTTATAAGTGATCTTGAGTTAGTTATAGAGAAGTGATCTTAAGCTAGCGATTAAAAGTCTTTAAAAGTGATATTGAGCTAGTGATCTTAAGTGAGCAAGATCACTTGTAAGACTGCAAATTATTGAGTTATTTTTATATATGATCACACTATAGCAATTAGGATAATTTAAATTAGCAATGAGAAAATTGAGAGAGAGACCAATTTAGAGTCATTTATAGATCATTAGTTAGAATTGAGACTTAGTTACACGCGATCAAAAGCATTTAAAAAGTGATCTTGAGTTAGCTGATCATGAGCTAACGATTGAGAACTTTAAGAACGGGTGATCTTAAGCTGACGATTGAAAGCCTTTAAAAGTGATATTGAGCTAGTGATATTGAGCATTTTATAGGTGATCTTAAGTTAACAAGATCACCAATAAAACTGCAAATGATTGAGAGATACTAAATATAAATTAGCAATGTGAGAATTGAGAGATCAAATGAGAGTTATTAATACGCGATACATAACATTTTAAGAATTATCTTGAACTAGTTATAAAGAGTCTTATATAGAGAGCTAAAAACAGATATTGACACGTAGGTGATCTTGAGCTAGCAAAGAAGAGCCTTTTATATGTAATCAATACATAGCATTTTATAAGTGATCTCTATATAGAGTGATCTCTAGCTATAGAGATCTTTTATAGCTAATCATGAGCTAACAATAGAGAACATTTTACAGGTGATATTAAGCTATTGCTATAGTTGAACCTGAGCAAGTAAATAAGAGCCTTTTATATGTGATCTTGGGCTAGCAATTAGTAATCTTTTGTAAGTGATCATAAGCTAATGATAGAGTGCTTTATATATGTGATCTTGATCTAGCAATTGATAATAGTTTACAGCTGATCATGTGCTAGTTATATAAAACATTTTTTAATTGATCTTGAGTTAATAGAGATCCATTTGTAAGAGATCTTGACTCACTTATAAGCTTCAGTAAGTGATAAAATTAGTGTCATTTAGTTAAGTTTGAACTAGCGATAAAGAGAAATTATAAGGTGATAATGCCTTAGGAATAGAGAACCATTTATGGACGATCTTAAGCTAGAGATTGTAAGTAATATAAATCCTTTTATAAGCGATGTTCTAGAACGATATTTAACTAGCGAATCATTTATAGGTGATCTTAACTTAGTGATAGGGAAAGTTTAATAGGTGATCATGAACTTGCCTTAGAACGCCTTTTTGTAAGACTTAAGAGATACAAAGCATTTTTAAGGTAGTCATGAGTAAGTGATAGAGAACATTTTATCAGTGATTGGCGATATGTTTCCTTTGATAGATGAAAATGAGCTAGCGAAGATAGCTTTTTAAAGTCAATCTTGAGTTAGCAATGGAGGTCTTGTTTTAGGTGATCTTGAGCTAGCTATAAATAGTGATCTTGAGTTAATAGTAAGCTAATCTTGAGTTAGTAATGGAGAGCTATTCATAAGTGATTCCTAGCAAGAAATGAAAAGTTAATATTGAGTAAGCAATATAGGTCTTGTTTAAGGTGATCTTGAGCTAGCTATAAATTTCATTTTATTGGTGATCTTGAGTTAATGATAGAGAACTCTAACTATGCTTGAGTTAGTAATAGAGAGTCATTTATAAGTGATTCCTTATAAATGGGATATCATAAGCGATATAGGGTTCATTGTAAGAGGATCTTAGGCTAGTGATGAGTCAATTATAGGTGATCTTGAGCTAGCGAGAGTGGGAGAAAATATTGTATAGGTATTAAGTAAGTAGGTAATATATATCCTTTTAGTTATACATAGGTGATCTTGAACGTTCGATATTTGTACATATAGACGTTTATAGATGATGCTGAGTTACCGAGTGGGAGACTTTTACAAGCGATCATGGTGAAACTCTATTATACGCAAGCATGATAGAGAATCCTATTTAGGTGATCATGAGTTCCCGTTATTAAAGGCTGGAGATTGAGAACTTTTTCTCAGCGGACATGATCTATAGATTGAAAAATGTATAAAGACGATCGTGAAGTTTACATATATTGCTCTCTTTAGTCAACTTATTGAATTGAGCTTAATGACTTGTTATAGGCAATATAACAAATAATGAACAACAATCTTTTATAGTCAAACTTGAGCTGACGAGCGACAGCTTTTATGGGAAAACATGAGCAAGGGTTTCAATCACAGAATTCTAAGCAACCGGTTCATTTCAACTGCCAATTTGCAAATATAAGTTGTAAATACTACTTTACGAACTACATTTTTATTTATTATTTGATTTACTAAATAACCACAAAAAGGCAAAAAAAATAAAAAGTTCATTAGCAATCGTAAATATATCATTATTTTCCGATGAATATTGTTTTATTCTTTAATTTCCTATATCATCATTTGTCTTAAATGACTGCAGGTAATGTGAACAAATTACATGGAAGTTTTTTGTTAAAAAAAGCGTAATTTTCTTATATTTTGCTTTAATGTATAAACCAAGTCATCAATAATAAAAACGTAATATATAGCGTTCTTAATAACAGCAGCAGATGAACAGCAATGTTTTAGGCAGTTTAAATAAACACACATTGAGCTGCTAAATTTTACATAATTTTTACATTTGTAAGCAGCAAACTAAACAATCATTAATAATAAATAATATATAGAGAAATAAAGATGAAGCTAAATATATAAAACCAGAAGCTATTTTAAACAATTCAATAAATAATTACATTTGCATTACAGGCAAAATTGAATTAAACATAAAAGTATAAAATAACATTTACATAAAACTCAATTGAAAGTTTAACAATCTCAATAAAATTTCTTAGTTAAAAACTAACATTTGTTAAAGCAGTTAGTTTGCTTGGTTTGGTTTGTTGTAAAGAAAAAGTAAAGACTTCTAACAAAAACGTAAGACTTAAGCAGCAAACCTGATATGGTGCCACCCAAGCTAAATATTGATTTCTGGCTTTTAACTATTTTTTTTCTCTCTTAAGACCTCCAAACTGTTTTTTTCAAACCAAAAATATACTTTCAAATCTAACTAGAGGAAAGCCATATAAAACTGTACCATTATCATTATAAAAAGCTTAAAATAATTTAAAGTTATTTGATATAATCTTAGTAATGTGTCGTAAAAGTAAATTTTTGATATTTTTATATTTTTTTATGATTTTCTTAAAATCATTTTCAAATTCTTGGTGGTTTATGTAAATGGTTAATGCATTTAAGAATATTTTGTTACTATAATGTGATAATTTGATATGTTAATAATACTATAAATTAGAAGATGTAGAAAAGAAAAAAACATAATAAAATTAAGAAAAACTATTATAAGTAATAAAACATTTTATTGCGCTAATAATTCAGTAGATTTTATTTAGGTCCATTTCTCTACCAGCGGATGTACCCCCATATACATAATTCATTCACAATGTGTGAGATTAATATCAGTCTAAAGTTTATGATCAATTAGAATAAATCAAATATTTTGTTGAAATAAAAAGTTTACAACTTAATTTACATAATTTAGTTGATATTCAAAAAAAAAGGAAATAGGAAATAAAGTTTAAAATTTAAGAAAATAAGAATACTAGATCCTGAGCAAATAACCGACTGTAGTTGGAAACCATATATAGGAGTTATGAGTAAAATGTTGAGTGGATTTGATAGTTGAATGATTGATAACTCTTTACAGGTGATCATGCGCTAGCTTTTGGCTGCCTTTTATAAGAAATCATGAACTAGAGAATTGAGAATCATTTGAAGCTGATCATGAGCTAACAATTTTATAACTTTTATAAGTGATCATGAAATCCTTTAATCGATGATCATGAGCTAAATATTAAAAAACTACTATATTTGATCAAAAGATAGAAATAAAGAATCCTGTTAGCTGATGAGAAGACTCCATGATGTTTTGGTTGAGAGCCGTTTAAAGGCGATCATAACGCAATAACTAGAGTCTTTTAGTTGAGTAATTGATAACTCTTTACTGGTGATCATGCGCTAACTTTTGACTGTCTTTTATAAGAAATCATGAACTAAAGAATTGAGAATCTTTCAAAGGTGATCATGAGCTAAACTTTTTATATCTTCTATAAGTGATCACGAGATCCTTTAATAGATGATCATGAGCTAAATATTAAAAAAACCACTGTATGTGATGCAAAGGATAGAGATAAAGCTGATGAAAATACTACATGATGTTTTGGTTGAGAGCAATAACTAGAGTCTTTTAGTAGAGTAATTGATAACTCTTTACAGGTGATCATGCGCTAACTTTTGACTGCCTTTTATAAGAAATCATGAACTAAATAATTGAGAATCTTTCGAAGCTGATCATGAGCTAACAAATTTGATCATGAGCTAAATATTAAAAAAACCACTATATGTGATCAAAAGATAGAGATAAAGAATCCTCTTAGCTGATGAAAAGACTGCATGATGTTTTGGTTGAGAGCCATTTATAGGCGATCATAAGGCAATAACTAGAGTCTTGATATATTTTTATAGGTGATCATACGCTAGCTTCTGAGAGCGTTTTATAAGAAATCATGAACTAGAGAATTGAGAATCTTTTGAAGCTGATCATGAGCTAACAATTTTATATATTTTATAAGTGATAATGAGTTAATGTAATAGATGATCATGAGATTGATATTAAAAAACCATAGATGTGATCAAAAGATAGAGTTTAAAAATCCTGTTAGCTGATTATAAGTCTACATGATGTTGTGGTTGACAGCCATCTATAGGCGATCTTTTAGAAGCCTTTTATGTCCTAACTATTGATCATGTTTAAAGCCATTATGAGCTATAAATTGGGAGACTATGCATTGCAACCTTCAGATAGTTATTGATCATTGGAAACCTTTTATATCATAATGTTGTAATTGACGGCATTACTTAGGTGATCAGTCAGATCATGATGTTGTGAATGAGGTATATTTACGGACATTCGTGCGGCCCATAAGCTGATTATAAGTCTACATATTGTTATGGTTGACAGTCATTTATAGGCGATCATAACGCAATTACTAGAGCCTTTTAAAGGCGACCATATGAAACCTTTTATGTCTGATCATGATCTAACTATTGATCATGTTTAAACCTATAAATTGGGAGAATATACAATGTAACCTTCAGATCCTTTTATAAGTGATCTTTGGAAAGCTCTTATGTCATAAGCTCGCTATTGATGCCCACAATAGCGCCTTCACATGGGTGATCAATAGCTAGTGTTTGTGAGCGGTTATCGGGTGATCATGATGTTGTATTTATGGACAATAGCGCGGTGTATAACATCTTCATGATGTTATGGCTAAGAGCCATTTATAGGTGATCATAAGACAATTACTTGAGCCTTTTAAAGGCGACCATATGAAGCCTTTTATGTCTGATCATGATCTAATTATTAATGAGAGGCTATGCAATGCAACCTTAAGGTATCAATTGAGAACCCTTAATAAGTGATCATTGAAAAACTTTTATATCATACATAAATAAGCTTGCATTTGAGGGTGATCATTTGCTAGTGTTTGTGAGGATTTATCGGCTGATCATGATGTTGTAAATGAGCGATATTTATTGACAATTGTGAGGCCTATAAGAGATTATGGGCTTAAAATTAAGAGTCTTTTCTAGGTGACCATGAAACCGCGATTAAGAACCTTATATAAACGATCATACAATAGCTACTAAGGGAATTTCATATGCGATCAAATAATAGCATGAATGTATGTAATCATGAGCTAGCGTTAAAGAACATTTTATAGGTCATAATGTTAGCATTACGTAATCAACCTAATGTTGTAATTAAGAGCCATTTTTAGGAGATCATTAGGCCTGGTTATTGAGAGCCTTTTAAAGGTAACTATGATTTAAAGCCTTACGTGAGTGATCGTGCGGCCCATAAGTTGATTATATGTCTACATGATGTGGTTGAGAGCCATTTATAGGCGATCATAAGGATATTACTAGAGCTATTTAAAGGCGACCATATAAAGCCTTCTCTGTCTGATCATGATCTAACTATTGATCATAAACCTACAAATTGGGAGACTATGCAATACAACCTTAAGATAACTTTTGAGAGCCTTTTATAAGTGATCACTGGAAACCTCTTAAGTTTGTGAGCATTTTTCGGTTGATCATGATGTTGTGAATGACGGTTATTTATGGATCATGAGCTACCATGAAAGAACATTTTATAGGTCATAATGAGATCGTGAGTGTTTGCATTGCGTGATTAATCAAAATGTTGTAATTAGGAGCTGTTTTAGTCGATCATTTGGCCTGGTAATTGAGAGCGTTTTAAAGGCGACTATAATTTAAAGATCGCACAAGTAGAGATTAGCAGCATTTAATGTATAATCAAGAGTTAACTATGTTATAACTCTTCTAAGGAATCATGAGCTTTTTCTAAGAGATCATGAAATAGTATTTATTATGCGATCATGATCATAACTTTAAGGATGATGATGATGTAACTATTTTCAGACATTTCGAAACGTTCATAAGACAGTAATCCAGAGCCAAATTTTATAGAAATTATATTTCATAACAGATCTTTATCAAAGGAAAATTTTTTAAAGATGATCGTGAGCTAGTAAATAGCCGTTGTGTTAGTGATCTTGGGTTAGATAATGCTTCTGGATCGCTTTTTATACATATAAGCGATCGTCTGTTGTTATGTATCTTGAACAAGCAATATTTAACTGGAGACGGACAGACTCTAAAAGAAAAGCTTAAGCTAGATACTGAGAGCTTTTTTGTAAATGATCTGTAACTGTTATATTTTGTGTTAAAACTTTTGAAACTTTATAAGTGATCTTACCACTCAGTTCATTTGACCATTTTGAAGAAGCGATAATAAGCTTAAATCTAGCAACCTGACAAAAATGGCACTAAAACACATTTCACACTATCGCATATTTGTAATTAATGTAATTTTCAAATATTTTGCCAACTTCTTTACATTACAACATGACTCCTTATATACATTTACAAAACAATTCTACATATGCCAGTTGTATGTAATATTTGCAACTAACATTTCACACTTTCAAAGTGAAAATTTCTAATTGTTGGCCATAAATACAATCGATCTTATTATAAAAACTAATTAAAACAATTCGTCTAAATCATCTTCATAGACATTCTCTACTAATGCTACTACGACTACTTGCAGATAGTAGATAGCACTAATATTTATAATAATCTCAAATTACCCAAGACATTTCAATTATTTTAATCGTATACCAAACTCTGTAATATAAAACTCTTAAAAACTAGTTTTCTTTATTTTTTATTTTAGTATCATTAAAAATAAAAGCAAAATGTTTAAATAAAAAACCGCCGCCTGTGATCTTCGACCATAAAAAAGCTAAAGAAAAGAATTGCTTACACACACACACTCAATTGCCATAGCTTTTCGCCAATGTTAAATGGTTTAAATTTAAATTTAATTTTTCTTAATTTTCTTCCATCAAAATACTTAAAAAAGAAAACCAGCTGCTGGCTAATATTTAATTTCAAATCATTTACTACTGGACTTTTCTAAAACTATGAAATACAATGCAATTTTTTTTTTTAGCACGAATTCAAAAAAAAAAAAAACAATTTTATAAAATAAACAATCATAAAATCTAAAGGAAAAAATCATAAAAATAATGAAATAAAATACGTAAAGTCTGATATAATTTATTTTAGCCACAAGTATTCTACCTGTAAAACTGCATTATTTTTGATTTTCTTTGCAAAATTATCTTGTGGAAATATAGTTTAATGGCATAAGAATAATATTACAATCAGATTAGTGCTATTAAGAAAACAGGTCAAGAATATAGAGGATTATAGGATAAACTTTTTATTATATGAGGAAAATTATCGTTAACATAAAAGCTTTTCGATACGGTTTCTATTGTTCAAGATCACTTTTAAAAGGCTTTAAATAACTGGTTGTAGATTATCCACTAAAAGTTCTTAATGGGACTCAACATATGTATTTTCAATTGCTAGCTCAAGATCACTTCTAAAATGCTCTCAATCACTTTATCAAGATCACTTACAAGTGGCTCTTAATCCCAACCTAAAGATCACCTACAAAACTACTTAATCATTAGCTTAAAATGTTCATTAAAGTCTCCTAATAACTTAATTGTAAAAAGCTCTCCATCTCTAAACCATAAATTACAAGTAAAAGAATCTCCATCATTATCAAAGATCTCCATCTATATCAATGATCTCAATAGCTCAAGATCACCAAATAAAGACCCCACTCTTCTAGATCGAAACCATCTATAAAAAAACACTCGATCGTTTCGCCAATATCACCTATAAAAATTCATTGTGCAAGATCGCCTATAAAATACTTTAAGCTGCAAGATCAGGATCATCGAACAAGGCTCTCAATCGTTAGAAGATCAAAATTACCACTTATCAATTGATATCTTAACATCATTTATAAAATGCTCAAGATCACACAGAAAAAGTTCTAAATTGCTAAAGATCACTTATAAAATTCTACCTCAAAATGTCATAAAAAAGGATCACTATGACTGGATAAAGCTCACCTATTAACGCTTTTAATCGGTAACTTATAAAGAATATATAAATGGCTGTCAATCGCTAACACAAGATCACCTATAAAATGTTCTCAATCGATACTTGTGAAGGTCTACCAATAGAAAATTCATAAATAAAAAGGAAAGTCCTCGAAGTTGCAAGCTCATTACATGATCACCAACAAAAGGTTCTCAATAGCTACCTCAAAAATCGCAGATCAAATTATATAAATTGCTCTTGACCAATATCACAAGATCACTTTAAAAAAGGTCTCACTTTAAAAGGCCTCTATGACTGGATAAAGCTCACCTATAAACACTTTAAACCGGTAACTTATAAAGAGCATATAAATGGCCGTCAATCGCTAACACAAGATCTCCTATAAACTGCTCTTAATCGATAGCACAAGATCACTTATGAAAGGCTACCAATAGGAAACTCATAAATCAAAAGGAAAGTCCTCAAAGTTGCTAACTCAAGATCACCCACAAAAGGCTCTCAATAGTTATTTCAAGATCGCCTATAAAATTATGTCAATAGAACTTAATCAATAGCACATGATTATTTTTAAATGGATCTTAATCATTAACTGAAGATCGCCTATAAAAGTCTCTCATTCGTTAGCTGAAGATCACATATAAAAAGCTCTCAATAGCTAGCTCCAGATCGCCTATAGAAATATATCAATCGTTCTTAATAAATCGCACAATATCTTATAAAGAGCATATAAATGGCCGTCAATCGCTAACACAAGATCTCCTATAAACTGCTCTTAATCGATAGCACAAGATCACTTATGAAAGGCTACCAATAGGAAACTCATAAATCAAAAGGAAAGTCCTCAAAGTTGCTAACTCAAGATCACCCACAAAAGGCTCTCAATAGTTATTTCAAGATCGCCTATAAAATTATGTCAATAGAACTTAATCAATAGCACATGATTATTTTTAAATGGATCTTAATCATTAACTGAAGATCGCCTATAAAAGTCTCTCATTCGTTAGCTGAAGATCACATATAAAAAGCTCTCAATAGCTAGCTCCAGATCGCCTATAGAAATATATCAATCGTTCTTAATAAATCGCACAATATCACTTTAAAAAGGGTCTCGATCGCTAACTCAAGATCATTTATAAAAGGGTCTCGATCGCTAAATCAAGATCATCTACAAAAAGGTCTCGATCGCCAACATAAGATCATTTATAAAAGGGTCTCGATTGCTAACTCAAGATCATCTATAAAACACTCTCAATCGTTAGCATAAGATCGCATATAAAAGGCTCTCAATAGCTATCTCAAGATCGCCCATAAAATTATATCAATTTCACTTAATCAATAGCACAATATCACTTTTAAAAGGGTCTAAATCGTTAACTCAAGATCGTCTATAAAAGTCTCCCAATCGTCAGCTCAAGATCACATATAAAAGGCTCTCTTAATAAATAGCACAAAATCACTTTAAAAAGGTTATCGATCGCTAACTCAAGATCATCTATAAAACACTCTCATTCATTAGCATAAGATCTCATATAAAATATCTACACATATCTGCACTTTATCAATAGCAAAAGATCACTTTTAAAATGGTCTCAATCATTAACTCAAGATCACATATAAAAAGCTCAAGCTCGCCTATAAAATCGCAATTAATAAATAGCACAAGATCACTTTTTAAACTCAAGATTATATATAAAAGTCTTAATCATTAGCTTAAGATCACATATAAAAGGCTGTCAATAACTATATGAAGATCACCTATAAGAAGCTAACTCATGATCACCTATACAATTTATAAATCGCTCTCAATCATTAGCTCAAGATTACCTATAAAGGCTTTCAATCGCGAGTCCTAGATCACAGATGAATTCTTATATATCGCAGGCTAAAGATCGCGTAAAACGGTATTCCATCACTAGTTTAAGATCGATAGTAATAGGCTCTCCATTGCTAGTTCAAGATCATCAGCTCAAATTCTATTTATGAGCTTATAATAAGCTTATAAAGCTTTAACAATACTAAGAGAAACCTCATACAAAGTGAACATAACTGCAGTAACGTTTCCTGTAAATCATTGACAAAATTTCTTTAATTTAATATGAAAATTAATCAATTGATTACAAAAACAATTCCCAATCAATTTAAAACAAAACCGAAAAAATTCCACCTGATGTCACTTTGAATATTGTAATAAATTGCCAACAATGATTGTCAATTACTGTTGTTGTTGTTGTTGGTGCTGTGAATATTGTTTTTTTTTTTAAATTTCTTAAAGCAAATTTGAACATGTGTTAAAGACCACTTGTTGATGTTTTTTCTTTTTGCAAAAATAAACTAAAGTCGTCACATAATTACTTCCTGCTGGGCATCTCAACACACTTTGTTTTTGCCTTCAATATTTATAAAAAAGAACAATCGAAAATACTAACACTATGTTACAACATGCAACAAATAGCAGCAAATGAAACAAGTGCTGCAGCATCATCAGCAAGCAGCAACAAACTAACTGTCTTAGTATTAGTTCTTTATAAAAATTAATAATGAACATAATTTCTATACAGTTTCTCTGATTTCAATACATGATCCTCTAGCATTGATAGTGGAAAGCTAGTCATGGTTTTTGTAATCAACACAAGCAGCATACAAATTCAATATCCTCTTTAACATCTACATAAAAGCCAAAAAGTACCTGTATGTGACCAAACCAACCATGTAACCACCTTGACTGTTACGAAGCACAAGGTTGTTTAAACTACCAATTGTTACTTCCATACCGATCGAAACAGCCTAAACTATCTAACATTCTTTCTATATAGTTATTTTCGATATTTTTTTATTCTATTTTTATTTTATTTCATTGCTGTTGTAAGCAAATTTTTATCTCAACATAAAGATGTTGACAACAAACGACACACAGCCCCAGTGAACTAACTGGGCTCAGAAGCTTAACACTAACAACGGCAACAACAACAACAACAAGAACTTTTTTTCTATTGTAGCATCTACCAAACCAACAAAAAATTAAAAAAAATACATGTTTGTAATCAGATGACCATGTTGCGGCGGCTGCTGCTGTTGTTGATGACGACAACGACAACAAGCCGATGTTGCTATTTGATAATGTGGCCCATACAAATCGTACGACTATAGTTCGTTACGAAGTGTTTGAAAAATGCAATGTTTGCTCCTTTTACCAGTTCAGTTTTAGTTTAGTTTTCTTTTGTTCTTTTTTTCATATGATCACACTTTGAACGAGTTGTTTTATTTTTCTATAACAATATTTAACAAACGCCAACTTTACAGCAGAAGCGTAGCAAAAATAATCGCTTTAAATCACCTGAAATAAGCTCCCAGTTTTCCGTTTGAAAGCACTATTAAAAGCTCTCAATTGCGATCATAAAATCACATATGAAAAACTCTCGATCGTTAGTTAAAGATAACATACCGAAGACGCTCAAGATCACATGCTAAAGGCTCTCAATTGTTAGCTCAAAATCACCTATAAAAGTTTTTTTTTTAAGCTTAAGATAGCATATCAAGATCACCTATGAAACGACCCAATAGCTAGTTGAAGACTGCCCATGGAAATCTCTCGTTCAAGATCATCAATAAAAGGATCTCAAGATCACATACATAAGGTAGCTTAAAATCACCTATAAAAGGTTTTAAATCGCCAGGTTATAAAGATCACCTATAAAGCGACCCAATAGCTAGATCATGATCTCCTATGGAAATCATCTGAAAGAAGCTTTCAGCTTTTAGTTCCAAATCACTAAAAAAGGCTCTCTATCGCGATCATAAAATCATATATGAATCGCTCTCAATCGTTAGTAGCTAGCTCAAGGTAACATATGAACGGCACTCGATCGCTCGTTGAAGATCATCTGCTCTCAACAGATAAATTATTATATATTAATGGCTATCAATCGACATCTCCTGATCACCTATAAAAGGATTGCTAGAATTGAATTAGAACTGAACTAGAACTGAACTAGAACTGAACTAGAACCGAACTAGAACTGAACTAGAACTGAACTAGAACTGAACTAGAACTGAACTAGAACTGAACTAGAACTGAACTAGAACTGAACTAGAACTGAACTAGAACTGAACTAGAACTGAACTAGAACTGAACTAGAACTGAACTAGAACTGAACTAGAACTGAACTAGAACTGAATTAGAACTGAATTAGAACTGAACTAGAACTGAACTAGAACTGAACTAGAACTGAACTAGAACTGAACTTGAACTGAACTTGAACTGAACTAGAACTGAACTCGAACTGAACTAGAACTGAACTAGAACTGAACTAGAACTGAACTAGAACTGAACTCGAACTGAACTGAACTCGAACTGAACTAGAACTAGAACTGAACTAGAACTGAACTAGAACTGAACTCGAACTGAACTAGAACTGAACTAGAACTGAACTAGAACTGAACTAGAACTGAACTAGAACTGAACTAGAACTGAACTAGAACTGAACTAGAACTGAACTAGAACTGAACTAGAACTGAACTAGAACTGAACTAGAACTGAACTAGAACTGAACTAGAACTGAAGTAGAACTGAACTAGAACTGAACTAGAACTGAACTAGAACTGGACTAGAACTAAACTAGAACTAAACTAGAACTGAACTAGAACTAAACTGGAACTAAACTGGAACTGAACTAGAACTGAACTAGATCTGAACTAGAACTGAAAGAGAGGATCTCGATCGCAAGCCAAAATCAGTCATAAAAGGCTTTCGATCTACAGCTTTAGATAGGTTTTCAAGATCACCTAGAAAACAACCTAAATCTCTTATAATCGCTGAAGATGATCTTTAAAGGCTCTCTTTTAAAAAGTTTTTAACTGCTCTTAACCATTAATTGTGAATCACATATGAATAGCTCTTAATTAGTAGCTCAAGATCATATAAAAAAACACTCTAAATCGCTAGCTCAAGATAGCATATGAATGGCATTCGATCGGTAGTTGAAGATCACCTGCACACACCAGATAAATTATCATACATTAAAGGTTATCAATCGACTTCTTATGAACACCTATAAAAAGCTCGCAATCACTAGCAAGATAGCTAATAAATATGACTTTAGCTCAAGATCGCCTTCTTAACATCCCAATAGCCAGTTAAATATCACTTATTAAAGGCTCTCAATCACAAGATTAAAATCTACTTTAAGAGGCTCCTAATCGAAAGCTTAAGAAGCTTTCTTTTAAAAATCTTGTTATCGCTCTTAATAAAGTTCCAGATCACCTATGAAAAACTTTTAATCGATATCTCAAGATAACAACTGAATCTCTAGTTCTAGATGGCCAAGACATATTTCAGGCGCCTCCTTCACAACACACTCCTGCCGTTTGCTCTCTTTGTAGTACTTGTTCGCAGCACTGCTGTGTCTAATCTTCATTGTCATTTGTTTCGTGCCAGTGTTCTTGTTTTTCTTTTTCTATGTACAACAATTTCTTCCTGTCTTATCAATTTTCCATTTTAAAATTTGCATAAAATTCATTGATGCTGAAATTTGTTCTAATAGTTTAGATATCTGTTTTTTTCGTTCTATCATTTTCACCAACTTGTTCGACTAGTTAACAATATTTATACATTCCAATGTGAAGCTTTAAATATGTAAAGTTAATCCATGGATTTGACATTTTTCAAAAGAGATACTAAGTTCTTCTGAAAGAAATTTTCCTTGTGCTTTAAAAGAAAACAAAGCCTTATGTAAAAAAAGCTTAGAGACAGAATTTTCTGAAGAGCTTTTGAAAAGCTGTTAATGCAGCTTACAGAAAGCTTTCTGTAAAAAACTTATATACTGCTTTTTATAAAATAAGCTATCAAGCTTACAAAGAAGGTTTTTTATAAAAAATTTACATAAGGCTTTCTTAAAATGCTTATAGAAAGCTTTTTATAAAAAAGCTTATAAAATATAAAAAAATTTTTTGGACAAAAAACACATAGAAAGTTTTAGTACAAACTCTTAATTATTTTAAAAAAGCTTTCTTAAAATTATTGTAGAAAGTCTTTTATAAAAAAAGCTTTTACGGACATAAAACGTATAGAAAGTTTTAGTAAACCGTCTTCAAGATTTTTATAATAAAAGCAATGTGATTAAATCACAGTAGTGCACTTCAAATTCGTCTACCTCAACATCTGTTATCTCTAGCTTGTTCCTTCCACTGATTTTGTCTTTATCGTGTTGTGTTGATGATATTTTTAGCACGTGTTATATAGATTCTGTCTATTGAATGTTCTTCTATAGTTTTTCATTTCAACTTTGTATTAAATATATTTCTGCTCTTGTTAGCTGATTGCCAAAGAATAAAAGCTGCCTGGACACAAAGAACAAAAAAAAGCGTTAATAGCTTGTTAAAATAGTGTCATTTATAGACGTTTAAAAAGTCGTTTTGCAAAATATATTCGCAAACAATAAAAAAGTGCTTTCATATTTATTTTAAAGTAAACTGTAATATGTTTTTTATTTTCAGCTAAATGGCAATTTTATATTATTTGTTAGAAGTAAAAAAGACATTTTTTTCGGAATATATAAAATATTACGTTCATAGTGGTAATAGTTTATGATTATTACGCTACTTACCCGTAAAATTATCCAACTGCAATTTAATGCTATTGAATGAAGCATTCATAATATAATATGCAATACTTATGTATAAATGATATAATTTATTTTACACATTGTTGCAAGTGCTAGACTCTGGTAATTGGGAGCATATAAAATTAGTTAATTGGAAGTTAATAAAGTTATTAACGATTAAAGCAATAATATGTGTATTACAGAATTTTGTGCATAAATAAATAATCATTGAGTATTTCCTGATGAATATGAAGATAGCCGTTAATTTATCAGTTAAAATAAACCTTATCTTAGACATTCTCATGGATCTTGAACTGAACTAGAACTGAACTAGAACTGAACTAGAACTGAACTAGAACTGAACTAGAACTGAACTAGAACTGAACTAGAACTGAACTAGAACTGAACTAGAACTGAACTAGAACTGAACTAGAACTGAACTAGAACTGAACTAGAACTGAACTAGAACTGAACTAGAACTGAACTAGAACTGAACTAGAACTGAATTAGAACTAACTGAACTAGAACTGAATTAGAACTAACTGAACTAGAACTGAACTAGAACTGAACTAGAACTGAACTAGAAACTAGAACTGAACTAGAACTGAACTAGAACTGAACTAGAACTGAACTAGAACTGAACTAGAACTGAACTAGAACTGAACTACTGAACTAGAACTAGAACTGAACTAGAACTGAACTAGAACTGAACTAGAACTGAACTAGAACTGAACTAGAACTGAACTAGAACTGAACTAGAACTGAACTAGAACTGAACTAGAACTGAACTAGAACTGAACTAGAACTGAACTAGAACTGAACTAGAACTGAACTAGAAACTGAACTAGAACTGAACTAGAACTGAACTAGAACTGAACTAGAACTGAACTAGAACTGAACTAGAACTGAACTAGAACTGAACTAGAACTGAACTAGAACTAGAACTGAACTAGAACTGAACTAGAACTGAACTAGAACTGAACTAGAACTGAACTAGAACTGAACTAGAACTGAACTAGAACTGAACTAGAAACTGAACTAGAACTGAACTAGAACTGAACTAGAACTGAACTAGAACTAGAAGAACTAGAACTGAACTAGAACTGAACTAGAACTGAACTAGAACTGAACTAGAACTGAACTAGAACTGAACTAGAACTGAACTAGAACTGAACTAGAACTGAACTAGAACTGAACTAGAACTGAACTAGAACTGAACTAGAACTGAACTAGAACTGAACTAGAACTGAACTAGAACTGAACTAGAACTGAACTAGAACTGAACTAGAACTGAACTAGAACTGAACTAGAACTGAACTAGAACTGAACTAGAACTGAACTAGAACTGAACTAGAACTGAACTAGAACTGAACTAGAACTGAACTAGAACTGAACTAGAACTGAACTAGAACTGAACTAGAACTGAACTAGAACTGAACTAGAACTGAACTAGAACTGAACTAGAACTGAACTAGAACTGAACTAGAACTGAACTAGAACTGAACTAGAACTGAACTAGAACTGAACTAGAACTGAACTAGAACTGAACTAGAACTGAACTAGAACTGAACTAGAACTGAACTAGAACTAGAACTGAACTAGAACTGAACTACAACTGAACTAGAACCGAACTACAACTGAACTACAACTGAACTACAACTGAACTACAACTGAACTGCAACTGAACTACAACTGAACTAGAACTGAACTAGAACTGAATTAGAACTGTACTAGAATTTAACTAGAACTTAACTAGAACTGAACTAGAACTTAACTAGAACTTAACTAGAACTGAACTAGAACTGAACTAGAACTTAACTAGAACTGAACTAGAACTGAACTAGAACTGAACTAGAACTGAACTGGAACTGAACTAGAACTGAGCTAAAACTGAACTAGAACTTAACTAGAACTTAACTAGAACTGAAAGAGAAATGAACTAGAACTGAACTAAAACTGAACTTGAACTAGAATAGCGGAGGAATTTTTTATATCTCTTATTTCAGAAAACTTTTCAAAATTATTTTACTTCCAAATATGTGGTTGAAAAACAAGATTTCCTTGAACTTTAACAACTTTTCGAAAATCATTGGTTATTTGTGCATTTTACAGAAAAAATCTTAACGGTCATTTCACTTCAAAAGATCCTGATTTTGAATTTTTCAATTTGCACATGGTTGATTATTTGATATCAAGAGATATTGAGACATATCAAATGCAAAAGGCATTGAAGCGTTTTCCATGGATTACAACGCTTTTGAATGCCAAACAAATTTCTTCGGCTGTTTCTATTACCATTGCTATTCCTGCTGCAGCCGTTGTTTCTATTTCAGATTTTAATTTTAAAGAGACACATTAATTTTTATAGTTTAATTTAAATGTATAAAATTTAGAGAAAATAAAAGAAAGATATAAAATATTTACAGTAGCAGTGACAGGGTATACAAAAGTATACAAAGATTAATTTAAATCTCGATCTGAATGCTATAAAGCAAGTAGCCACTGCACTACTTGTAATCTCTCTAAACAGCAGATGTTCCAAGTACATAGATACGATTAAAGTTTTTTTTTGTTGGGTGAGATTGTGTGTTTTGTTGTTACTGCCAATAAATGTGAATGTGCCTGTTCACGCCTCTAGTGTCAACATGGATAGTTTCAAATATCGAATTCACTAAATCAAAGCCGACAGACGATCAGCAGCGAAAGAAATAATTTAAATTCATTTGAAATGAAATAAATTGTTAAATATTTATTTAGAGTTTTTTTCTTCGTAGATTTTTCGTTTTGCCATAAAATTAAACCAAAATGTATAAATTGTATTTCTTTCAACTATGTCGGCTGTACAAAGAAAACTGGGTTAAACATTAAAATTTATTGGGGTTTCATTAATTTACTCAAAATTTGTTACAAAAAAATACACAAAAATTAATTATGCTCTATTATTTAGAAACCGTTAAAGTTGTAGCAAAATCCAAAAAAAGGGGTTGAAAAACAATAATTTCAATTCATTACATTTCATTTGATTTCATCTCTGAATTATTTGAGTTATTATCTTCTTTTTCTTTATGATATTTAAGATTTTTATACCCTACACCACTATCGTGAGGAGGGTATTATGCGTTTTTGCTGATGTTTTTAACACCCAAAAATATTGGTCCCTAGACCCACCTTAAATCACTCACCAGAATCTCTTTCTGAGGCGATTTAGCTATGACCGTCTGTCAGTCCATCTATCTGTCAGTGTTTCCATGTAAATATTGTGCGCACGATACAGATCGCAATTTTCAAGATAATTTGATTAAATTTGGACCTAGGACCCTTGTTAGTTAGTTAGTTAGTTAGTTTGAAAGGAGGATGTATATATGTACATACATCAAATCTGAAGAAATACACCTAGGCCTCTATCGGGCCTGTTGTGCGCTCCTTAACCAGTGCCTCAGGTGGGAATCGAACCCACCACCTCCGGTCTACCAGACTAGAACACGAACCACTAACCTACCGGAGGCCTAGGACCCATACTACACAAAATTTCAAATTAATTTTTTTGTTTGCTTTAATCTCGGATAGTACTGGCCGAATCTGGCTGGAAACACAACTTTCTGGTAAAGTCCCACGCCGAATCATAAAATGCACTCTGACTATTTATCCGTCTGTATGTCTGTCCGTCAGAGTATTTGGTATAGGGTATCATATGTGTAGGCACGCCCCGACTATAGTTTCTTACTTGTTTTCATATTTGTTGAAAATTGCTGTTCAAAACATGTTTATTATAAAATCAACATTTAATTACATCAATTGCATCGTCTTAATATATAAATTACATCTTATAATGTCTTTTGTTTTGAAAACACCCCCACGAAAAATTTATTCAAGAAATTAGAATGAAAATTATTTGAAACACCTTCAAGTTAGCGCAATCTTTTTAAATCTTTGGCGTATTCATGAGAAATGTTTCAAAGCTGATTTTAGGTAAATGGATATGGACTTTAAAATATACTTCAGTTTACCTAGAGAAAATTTAAATATACAACTCTATCCTGCAAATAATAGTTTCCTTATGCTAACTATGTAAATACAAGTAGTGTTGTCAAGCTGGCTCAATTTGACATAATGGATTTGTGTATCCCATCTGTCATCTGCCAAATTTTACAAACCAATCCCTTAATCTGAAATACCTTGTCTAATAATACTTTTTGCCATAGTTTCACATCTAAACTAGTTGTATCAACTTACTTTTCCCACACATTAAACACTCAAGTGCTGCTACGATCAATTTAAACCACCCTCAGATACAGGTTTCAATTCATATTCTCTACAAATCCATTATTAAACGAAAACGAAACAAACAATCATTTAAATAGCAAATGAGCATTCATATGTTAACATTAGGGTGGTATTTTTCAGTTCAAGTTGAGTTCAAGTTCAGTTCTAGTTCAGTTCTAGTTCAGTTCTAGTTCAGTTCTAGTTTCAGTTCTAGTTCAGTTCTAGTTCAGTTCTAGTCAGTTCTAGTTCAGTTCTAGTTCAGTTCTAGTTCAGTTCTAGTTCAGTTCTAGTTCAGTTCTAGTTCAGTTCTAGTTCTAGTTCAGTTCTAGTTCAGTTCTAGTTCAGTTCTAGTTCAGTTCTAGTTCAGTTCTAGTTCAGTTCTAGTTCAGTTCTAGTTCAGTTCTAGTTCAGTTCTAGTTCAGTTCTAGTTCAGTTCTAGTTCTAGTTCAGTTCTAGTTCAGTTCTAGTTCAGTTCTAGTTCAGTTCTAGTTCACTTCTAGTTCAGTTCTAGTTCAGTTCAGTTCTAGTTCAGTTCTAGTTCAGTTCTAGTTCAGTTCTAGTTCAGTTCTAATTCAGCTCTAGTTCAGTTCTAATTCAGTTCTAGTGCAGTTCTAGTTCAGTTCTAGTTCTAGTTCAGTTCTAGTTCAGTTCTAGTTCAGTTCTAGTTCAGTTCTAGTTCAGTTCTAGTTCAGTTCTAGTTCAGTTCTAGTTCAGTTCTAGTTCAGTTCTAGTTCAGTTCTAGTTCAGTTCTAGTTCAGTTCTAGTTCAATTCTAGTTCAGTTCTAGTTCAGTTCTAGTTCAGTTCTAGTTCAGTTCTAGTTCAGTTCTAGTTCAGTTCTAGTTCAGTTCTAGTTCAGTTCTAGTTCAGTTCTAGTTCAGTTCTAGTTCAGTTCTAGTTCAGTTCTAGTTCAGTTCTAGTTCAGTTCTAGTTCAGTTCTAGTTCAGTTCTAGTTCAGTTCTAGTTCAGTTCTAGTTCAGTTCTAGTTCAGTTCTAGTTCAGTTCTAGTTCAGTTCTAGTTCAGTTCAGTTCAGTTCTAGTTCAGTTCTAGTTCAGTTCTAGTTCAGTTCTAGTTCAGTTCTAGTTCAGTTCTAGTTCAGTTCTAGTTCAGTTCTAGTTCTAGTTCAGTTCTAGTTCAGTTCTAGTTCTAGTTCAGTTCTAGTTCAGTTCTAGTTCAGTTCTAGTTCAGTCTAGTTCAGTTCTAGTTCAGTTCTAGTTCAGTTCTAGTTCAGTTCTAGTTCAGTTCTAGTTCAGTTCTAGTTCAGTTCTAGTTCAGTTCTAGTTCAGTTCTAGTTCAGTTCTAGTTCAGTTCTAGTTCAGTTCTAGTTCAGTTCTAGTTCAGTTCTAGTTCAGTTCTAGTTCAGTTCTAGTTCAGTTCTAGTTCAGTTCTAGTTCAGTTCTAGTTCAGTTCTAGTTCAGTTCTAGTTCAGTTCTAGTGCAGTTCGTTCAGTTCAGTTCTAGTTCAGTTCTAGTGCAGTTCTAGTTCAGTTCTAGTTCAGTTCTAGTTCAGTTCTAGTTCAGTTCTAGTTCAGTTCTAGTTCAGTTCTAGTTCAGTTCTAGTTCAGTTCTAGTTCAGTTCTAGTTCAGTTCTAGTTCAGTTCTAGTTCAGTTCTAGTTCAGTTCTAGTTCAGTTCTAGTTCAGTTCTAGTTCAGTTCTAGTTCAGTTCTAGTTCAGTTCTAGTTCAGTTCTAGTTCAGTTCTAGTTCAGTTCTAGTTCAGTTCTAGTTCAGTTCTAGTTCAGTTCTAGTTCAGTTCTAGTTCAGTTCTAGTTCAGTTCTAGTTCAGTTCTAGTTCAGTTCTAGTTCAGTTCTAGTTCTAGTTCAGTTCTAGTTCAGTTCTAGTTCAGTTCTAGTTCTAGTTCAGTTCTAGTTCAGTTCTAGTTCAGTTCTAGTTCAGTTCTAGTTCAGTTCTAGTTCAGTTCTAGTTCAGTTCTAGTTCAGTTCTAGTTCAGTTCTAGTTCAGTTCTAGTTCAGTTCTAGTTCAGTTCTAGTTCAGTTCTAGTTCAGTTCTAGTTCAGTTCTAGTTCAGTTCTAGTTCAGTTCTAGTTCAGTTCTAGTTCAGTTCTAGTTCAGTTCTAGTTCAGTTCTAGTTCAGTTCTAGTTCAGTTCTAGTGCAGTTCTAGTTCAGTTCTAGTTCAGTTCTAGTGCAGTTCTAGTTCAGTTCTAGTTCAGTTCTAGTTCAGTTCTAGTTCAGTTCTAGTTCAGTTCTAGTTCAGTTCTAGTTCAGTTCTAGTTCAGTTCTAGTTCAGTTCTAGTTCAGTTCTAGTTCAGTTCTAGTTCAGTTCTAGTTCAGTTCTAGTTCAGTTCTAGTTCAGTTCTAGTTCAGTTCTAGTTCAGTTCTAGTTCAGTTCTAGTTCAGTTCTAGTTCAGTTCTAGTTCAGTTCTAGTTCAGTTCTAGTTCAGTTCTAGTTCAGTTCTAGTTCAGTTCTAGTTCAGTTCTAGTTCAGTTCTAGTTCAGTTCTAGTTCAGTTCTAGTTCAGTTCTAGTTCAGTTCTAGTTCAGTTCTAGTTCTAGTTCAGTTCTAGTTCAGTTCTAGTTCTAGTTCAGTTCTAGTTCAGTTCTAGTTCAGTTCTAGTTCAGTTGTAGTTCAGTTCTAGTTCAGTTCTAGTTCAGTTCTAGTTCAGTTCTAGTTCAGTTCTAGTTCAGTTCTAGTTCAGTTCTAGTTCAGTTCTAGTTCAGTTCTAGTTCAGTTCTAGTTCAGTTCTAGTTCAGTTCTAGTTCAGTTCTAGTTCAGTTTCTGTTCAGTTCTAGTTCAGTTCTAGTTCAGTTCTAGTTCAGTTCTAGTTCAGTTCTAGTTCAGTTCTAGTTCAGTTCTAGTTCAGTTCTAGTTCAGTTCTAGTTCAGTTCTAGTTCAGTTCTAGTTCAGTTCTAGTTCAGTTCTAGTTCAGTTCTAGTTCAGTTCTAGTTCAGTTCTAGTTCAGTTCTAGTTCAGTTCTAGTTCAGTTCTAGTTCAGTTCTAGTTCAGTTCTAGTTCAGTTCTAGTTCTCTAGTTCAGTTCTAGTTCAGTTCTAGTTCAGTTCTAGTTCAGTTAGTAGTTCAGTTCTAGTTCAGTTCTAGTTCAGTTCTAGTTCAGTTCTAGTTCAGTTCTAGTTCAGTTCTAGTTCAGTTCTAGTTCAGTTCTAGTTCAGTTCTAGTTCAGTTCTAGTTCAGTTCTAGTTCAGTTCTAGTTCAGTTCTAGTTCAGTTCTAGTTCAGTTCTAGTTCAGTTCTAGTTCAGTTCTAGTTCAGTTCTAGTTCAGTTCTAGTTCAGTTCTAGTTCAGTCTAGTTTTTTCAGTTCTAGTTCAGTTCTAGTTCAGTTCTAGTTCAGTTCTAGTTCAGTTCTAGTTCAGTTCTAGTTCAGTTCTAGTTCAGTTCTAGTTCAGTTCTAGTTCAGTTCTAGTTCAGTTCTAGTTCAGTTCTAGTTCAGTTCTAGTTCAGTTCTAGTTCAGTTCTAGTTCAGTTTAGTTCAGTTCTAGTTCAGTTCTAGTTCAGTTCTAGTTCAGTTCTAGTTCAGTTCTAGTTCAGTTCTAGTTCAGTTCTAGTTCAGTTCTAGTTCAGTTCTAGTTCAGTTCTAGTTCAGTTCTAGTTCAGTTCTAGTTCAGTTAGTTCTAATTCAGTTCTAGTTCAGTTAGTTCTAATTCAGTTCTAGTTCAGTTCTAGTTCAGTTCTAGTTCAGTTCTAGTTCAGTTCTAGTTCAGTTCTAGTTCAGTTCTAGTTCAGTTCTAGTGCAGTTCTAGTTCAGTTCTAGTTCAGTTCTAGTCAGTTCTAGTTCAGTTCTAGTTCAGTTCTAGTTCAGTTCTAGTTCAGTTCTAGTTCAGTTCTAGTTCAGTTCTAGTTCAGTTCTAGTTCAGTTCTAGTTCAGTTCTAGTTCAGTTCTAGTTCAGTTCTAGTTCAGTTCTAGTTCAGTTCTAGTTCAGTTCTAGTTCAGTTCTAGTTCAGTTCTAGTTCAGTTCTAGTTCAGTTCTAGTTCAGTTCTAGTTCAGTTCTAGTTCAGTTCTAGTTCAGTTCTAGTTCAGTTCTAGTTCAGTTCTAGTTCAGTTCTAGTTCAGTTCTAGTTCAGTTCTAGTTCAGTTCTAGTTCAGTTCTAGTTCAGTTCTAGTTCAGTTCTAGTTCTAGTTCAGTTCTAGTTCAGTTCTAGTTCTAGTTCAGTTCTAGTTCAGTTCTAGTTCAGTTCTAGTTCAGTTGTAGTTCAGTTCTAGTTCAGTTCTAGTTCAGTTCTAGTTCAGTTCTAGTTCAGTTCTAGTTCAGTTCTAGTTCAGTTCTAGTTCAGTTCTAGTTCAGTTCTAGTTCAGTTCTAGTTCAGTTCTAGTTCAGTTCTAGTTCAGTTTCTAGTTCAGTTCTAGTTCAGTTCTAGTTCAGTTCTAGTTCAGTTCTAGTTCAGTTCTAGTTCAGTTCTAGTTCAGTTCTAGTTCAGTTCTAGTTCAGTTCTAGTTCAGTTCTAGTTCAGTTCTAGTTCAGTTCTAGTTCAGTTCTAGTTCAGTTCTAGTTCAGTTCTAGTTCAGTTCTAGTTCAGTTCTAGTTCAGTTCTAGTTCAGTTCTAGTTCAGTTCTAGTTCAGTTCTAGTTCAGTTCTAGTTCAGTTCTAGTTCAGTTCTAGTTCAGTTCTAGTTCAGTTCTAGTTCAGTTCTAGTTCAGTTCTAGTTCAGTTCTAGTTCAGTTCTAGTTCAGTTCTAGTTCAGTTCTAGTTCAGTTCTAGTTCAGTTCTAGTTCAGTTCTAGTTCAGTTCTAGTTCAGTTCTAGTTCAGTTCTAGTTCAGTTCTAGTTCAGTTCTAGTTCAGTTCTAGTTCAGTTCTAGTTCAGTTCTAGTTCAGTTCTAGTTCAGTTCTAGTTCAGTTCTAGTTCAGTTCTAGTTCAGTTCTAGTTCAGTTCTAGTTCAGTTCTAGTTCAGTTCTAGTTCAGTTCTAGTTCAGTTCTAGTTCAGTTCTAGTTCAGTTCTAGTTCAGTTCTAGTTCAGTTCTAGTTCAGTTCTAGTTCAGTTCTAGTTCAGTTCTAGTTCAGTTCTAGTTCAGTTCTAGTTCAGTTCTAGTTCAGTTCTAGTTCAGTTCTAGTTCAGTTCTAGTTCAGTTCTAGTTCAGTTCTAGTTCAGTTCTAGTTCAGTTCTAGTTCAGTTCTAGTTCAGTTCTAGTTCAGTTCTTTCAGTTTAGTTCAGTTCTAGTTCAGTTCAGTTTAGTTCTAGTTCTCTAGTTCTAGTTCAGTTCTAGTTCAGTTCTAGTTCAGTTCTAGTTCAGTTCTAGTTCAGTTCTAGTTCAGTTTAGTTCAGTTCTAGTTCAGTTCTAGTTCAGTTCTAGTTCAGTTTAGTTCAGTTCTAGTTCAGTTCTAGTTCAGTTCTAGTTCAGTTCTAGTTCAGTTCTAGTTCAGTTCTAGTTCAGTTCTAGTTCAGTTCTAGTTCAGTTCTAGTTCAGTTCTAGTTCAGTTCTAGTTCAGTTCTAGTTCAGTTCTAGTTCAGTTCTAGTTCAGTTCTAGTTCAGTTCTAGTTCAGTTCTAGTTCAGTTCTAGTTCAGTTCTAGTTCAGTTCTAGTTCAGTTCTAGTTCAGTTCTAGTTCAGTTCTAGTTCAGTTCTAGTTCAGTTCTAGTTCAGTTCTAGTTCAGTTCTAGTTCAGTTCTAGTTCAGTTCTAGTTCAGTTCTAGTTCATTTCTAGTTCATTCGTTCAGAATATCCGTTCATTACGACTAAACTTTAACTCTTTTATCGTCAGTGTAAATAATAAATAAACAAAGTAAAAATCATCGTTTTAGTTGAAACAACATTAGCAATAGCGAAAATAACTTTTATATACCTGGGTTTAACTCAATTTTTTTAAACAGGGAAGGGAAAGGAGGAGGCGTAGCTGTATACATCAACGAGAGTATTAATTATACACAAATCTCAGTAAACGCAAACTCTTTTGAACTTCTACAAATTGACTTACAAATACAAAACAAAAACATTTCCCTACTGTCTGTTTATCGCCCCCCTGACCATAAAGCAGCGGAATTTATAAATGAAATGGAAACAATAATCACAAAAATAAGCAGCAAACAAGAAATAATAATTGTAGGAGATATGAATATTGACATAACAAAACAAAACAAAACGACAACAACATATCTCGATATGCTAAGCTCAAATGGTATGCAATGCATGATAAATGAGAGTACACGTGAAGATTTCAACAAAAACACAAGTACCTGCATTGACCATTTATTTATTAAAAGCAACAAAAACACACAAGCAACCGCAGCAATAGTAACAACAACAATATCAGATCACTATTCTCTTTTTAGTTGTTTAAATAAACAAGAAAACAATAAGGGTATGCATAAGCTTATAGATCAGGGTTCGCGACTAAATAACATTTTGGTAAATAAAAAAATAAAGAAGTCAACTGGAATGAATTAATAGTTCGATATGAAAACGCAAATGACATTTATAATAAAATACATGAAAAATTTTCGGAAATTTATGACAGCTCATATAAAAATAAAACAATATATAAAAAAAGATCATCTAATCCGTGGATTAACGAAAATTTGATTAAACATTGTGAAATGCGGGATAAACTTTATAAAAAATGGAAAAGCAATAAAAATAGTAAAAAACTGGAAATAGAATATAAAAAATTTAGAAATCAATTAAATAAACAAATAATGTATGCTAAAAATAATTATTATCGTCAACAATTTATTGAAAATAGAAGTGATATGCGCGTTACGTGGCAAATTATAAATAAAATTATAGGCAAAAAAACAACAAGTATTGATGATACTATATTAAAAAATTTTAACAAGGAATCAGTTCACAACACTGCAAATCGCTTCGCACAACAATTTGATGAAAATGTTAACAAATTGGTGCACAATTGTAATATAAAAACACTGAATATTATAACAAATACTCAACAAAATTCAATTTATCTCTCACAAACAACGGAAAATGAAATATACAACATATTAAAAAACGTTATGTGTAAATAAAGGAGCTGGAATAGATCAAATCCGACCCAAAGATCTAAAAAATAATGCTTCTTTATTTACATTACCTTTAACTAAGCTAATAAACTCTAGTATAGAAAATGCCATTGTACCAGACTTACTAAAAAATTCAATAATCAGACCAATTCATAAAAGTGGCTGTAAATCTGTATGTAACAATTATAGGCCGATTGCCATTCTTCCAATAATTGAAAAAATACTGGAGGAAATCATTGTAAGAAGAATAACACAATTCTTAAATAGATACAATATTATAAACAATAACCAATATGGTTTCCAAAAAGAAAAAAGTATTAACAAATTACTAGGAAATTTTGCAAATTATATTAACACTTGTCTAAGCAATAACCAACATTGTTTAGTATTGTTCATAGATTTCAGCAAAGCGTTTGACACGCTATCGCACGAAAAGCTAATTGAAATAATGGAAAACAATGGAATTAGAGGAAATACACTCAATTGGTTTAAGAATTATCTTAGCTTGAGATCATATCGTGTTAAAATTAATAACACATTAAGCGATGAAACGCATACAAAATATGGAGTACCTCAGGGGTCAAAATTAGGACCAATTTTGTATATTATATATGCAAATGAAATGCTCAAAGCTATAGAAACCAAAACATTTGCCTACGCAGATGACACTGCAATCGTTGTTGCAAATAACAACTTAAAAGAGGCCACAGAAAAAATGCAAAAACAATTAAATATTGCAACAAAATGGTGCCACGACAATGGCCTAATCATAAATGCTGCGAAGACGAAACTTATGCATATAAAGCCCCGCCATCTCATTGAATCTTCTATAGAATTAAAATTCCACCACAATAACTGCCTCCATCAAAAAACAATAAACCCAAATAATACTAATGAAGAATGTACGACAAATATAGAAGTAGTGCAGACATACAAATATTTAGGTGTCTATGTCGATAATAATTTCAAATGGAAGACACACGTTGAAAATGTACGCAAAAAACTTCGTAAATCTGCCTATACCCTGTACCACCTAAGTAACTGTGCAACGTATAGTGTACTTAGACAAGCATATTTTTCTCTTGCAGAGTCATATTTAAGACATGGTATTACTGCATGGGGTAGTGCCACATACTGCAAAACTCTACAAAAAACCCAAAACCAGATACTTAAAACACTCTGGAAGAATTATCAATACTCCACAAACACACACACAACCACAAACACGTCACTTAGCTTTAACTATTCATTATCCCAAAATATAACAAACGTATCAACAAACAATAACATATACACAACCAGATCAACAAACAGCTCATTTACTAATAGAAACAACACATTTCACATTGTAAACAGCAACCTACTTACCCACAATACATTGTTACAAATTTCAACAAACAGAAACCCAACACTTCATAACAACACATTACCAAACAACAATCATCTAACAAACAACACAATACTATACAACTACAACGAAAACCCTACAAGAAACTATCAATATAACAATCACCCAACAAACAACAACACAACAATATATAACTCCATAGAAAATTCTACAAACTACAATCAGTATACCAATTACCCAACCACCAACAACACAACAATGTACAACTCTCGCGAAAATCCTACAGGCAATAATCAATATACCAATCACCCAACAAACAATAACACAACAACATACAACTCCAACGAAACCTCTACAGGAAATTATCAATACACCATTCACCCAACAAACAACTCAACAATATACAACTTTAACGAAAATCCTACAAGCAACAATCAAAATACCTATCACCCAACAAACGACAACACAACAATATACAACTCCAACGAAAACCCTACAAGAAACTATCAATATACCAACCACCCAACAAACAACAACACAATAATATACAACTCTTATGAAAATCCTACAAGCAACAATCAATATACTAATAACCCAACAAACAACAACACAACAATATACAACCTCAACAAAAACTCTACAAACAACGACCAATATACCAATCACAATAACACAACAATACACAACTCAAACGAATGTCATACAAGCAGCAATCAATATACCAATCACCCAACAATGACAACACAACAACATACAACCCCAATGATAGTTTAACAAACAGCAGTCAATATACCAATCACCCAACAAACTACAATACAGCTGTATACAACTCCAACACCTGTGATCTAGCCACGAAATTAAATATACTTAACGTACATAGTTTATACTGTACAACCCTGGCGAACGACTTCTTTAACGATCACCGATTTCTACAAGAAATAGACCACAGATATAACACGAGAAGACGAGCGCAAGGAAGATATAAAGTGAAACGCTTCTTTAATGAGTATGGAAGAAACACCCTAGGAGTCACTTTACCAAATATTCTGAACAAAATCCCAATTGGAACTATAAATACAAGAAACAAATTTCAAAGAAAGAAACTATAATTATAAAGGCCTTTTTATCAGATCGCAATGAAATAAATAAAATAATGTTATCTTAAACTTAAATTGTTTATATATAGTTTCCTGCTGTCAGCCATATGCTTAGCGGGCTTAGTATTAATAATATATTGTACCTTTAAATACTTAAATTGAATAAAGTGAATATATATGAAAAAAAAAAAAAAAAAAAAAAAAAAAAAAGTCTAGGTCAGTTCTAGTTCAGTTCTAGTTCAGTTCTAGTTCAGTTTCGAGTTCAGTTCTAGTTCAGTTCTAGTTCAGTTCTAGTTCAGTTCTAGTTCAGTTCTAGTTCAGTTCTAGTTCAGTTAGTTCAGTTCTAGTTCAGTTCTAGTTCAGTTCTAGTTCAGTTCTAGTTCAGTTCTAGTTCAGTTCTAGTTCAGTTCTAGTTCAGTTCTAGTTCAGTTCTAGTTCAGTTCTAGTTCAGTTCTAGTTCAGTTCTAGTTCAGTTCTAGTTCAGTTCTAGTTCAGTTCTAGTTCAGTTCTAGTTCAGTTCTAGTTCAGTTCTAGTTCAGTTCTAGTTCAGTTCTAGTTCAGTTCAGTTCTAGTTCAGTTCTAGTTCAGTTCTAGTTCAGTTCTAGTTCAGTTCTAGTTCAGTTCTAGTTCAGTTCTAGTTCAGTTCTAGTTCAGTTCTAGTTCAGTTCTAGTTCAGTTCTAGTTCAGTTCTAGTTCAGTTCTAGTTCAGTTCTAGTTCAGTTCTAGTTCTTCAGTTCAGTTCAGTCAGTTCTAGTTCAGTTCTAGTTCAGTTCTAGTTCAGTTCTAGTTCAGTTCTAGTTCAGTTCTAGTTCAGTTCTAGTTCAGTTCTAGTTCAGTTCTAGTTCAGTTTAGTTCAGTTCTAGTTCAGTTCTAGTTCAGTTCTAGTTCAGTTCTAGTTCAGTTCTAGTTCAGTTCTAGTTCAGTTCTAGTTCAGTTCTAGTTCAGTTCTAGTTCAGTTCTAGTTCAGTTCTAGTTCAGTTCTAGTTCAGTTCTAGTTCAGTTCTAGTTCAGTTCTAGTTCAGTTCTAGTTCAGTTCTAGTTCAGTTCTAGTTCAGTTCTAGTTCAGTTCTAGTTCAGTTCTAGTTCAGTTCTAGTTCAGTTCTAGTTCAGTTCTAGTTCAGTTCTAGTTCAGTTCTAGTTCAGTTCTAGTTCAGTTCTAGTTCAGTTCTAGTTCAGTTCTAGTTCAGTTCTAGTTCAGTTCTAGTTCAGTTCTAGTTCAGTTCTAGTTCAGTTCTAGTTCAGTTCTAGTTCAGTTCTAGTTCAGTTCTAGTTCAGTTCTAGTTCAGTTCTAGTTCAGTTAGTTCAGTTCTAGTTCAGTTCTAGTTCAGTTCTAGTTCAGTTCTAGTTCAGTTCTAGTTCAGTTCTAGTTCAGTTCTAGTTCAGTTCTAGTTCAGTTCTAGTTCAGTTCTAGTTCAGTTCTAGTTCAGTTCTAGTTCAGTTCTAGTTCAGTTTCTAGTTCAGTTCTAGTCAGTTCTAGTTCAGTTCTAGTTCAGTTCTAGTTCAGTTCTAGTTCAGTTCTAGTTCAGTTCTAGTTCAGTTCTATTCAGTTCTAGTTCAGTTCTAGTTCAGTTCTAGTGTTCAGTTCTATGTTCAGTTTCGAGTAGAGAGCGTTCAGTTCTAGTTCAGTTCTAGTTCAGTTCTAGTTCAGTTCTAGTTCAGTTCTAGTTAGTTCTAGTTCAGTTCTAGTTCAGTTCTAGTTCAGTTCTAGTTCAGTTCTAGGTTCAGTTCGAGTTCAGTTCTAGTTCAGTTCATAGTTCAAGTTTTCTAGTTCAGTTCTAGTTCAGTTCTAGTTCAGTTCTAGTTCAGTTCTAGTTCAGTTCTAGTTCAGTTCTAGTTCAGTTCTAGTTCAGTTCTAGTTCAGTTCTAGTTCAGTTCTAGTTCAGTTCTAGTTCAGTTCTAGTTCAGTTCTAGTTCAGTCTAGTTCAGTTCTAGTTCAGTTGTCTAGTTCAGTTCTAAGTTCAAGTTCTAGTTCAGTTCTAGTTCAGTTCTAGTTCAGTTCTATTTCAGTTCTAGTTCAGTTCTAGTTCAGTTCTTAGTTCAGTTTCTAGTTCAGTTCTAGTTCAGTTCTAGTTCAGTTCTAGTTCAGTTTAGTTCAGTTCTAGTTCAGTCTAGTTCAGTTCTAGTTCAGTTCTAGTTCAGTTCTAGTTCTGTTCTAGTTCTGTTCTAGTTCTGTTCTAGTTCAGTTCTAGTTCTGTTCTAGTTCAGTTCTAGTTCTGTTCTAGTTCCGTTCTAGTTCTGTTCTAGTTCTGTTCTAGTTCTGTTCTAGTTCTGTTCTAGTTCTGTTCTAGTTCTGTTCTAGTTCTGTTCTAGTTCTGTTCTTGTTCTGTTCTAGTTCTGTTCTAGTTCTGTTCTAGTTCTGTTCTAGTTCTGATCTAGTTCTGTTCTAGTTCTGTTCTAGTTCTGTTCTAGTTCTGTTCTAGTTCTGTTCTAGTTCTGTTCTAGTTCTGTTCTAGTTCTGTTCTAGTTCTGTTCTAGTTCTGTTCTAGTTCTGTTCTAATTCTGTTCTAGTTCTGTTCTAGTTCTAGTTCTGTTCTAGTTCTGTTCTAGTTCTGTTCTAGTTCTGTTCTAGTTCTGTTCTAGTTCTGTTCTAGTTCTGTTCTAGTTCTGTTCTAGTTCTGTTCTAGTTCTGTCTAGTTCTGTTCTAGTTCTGTTCTAGTTCTGTTCTAGTTCTGTTCTAGTTCTGTTCTAGTTCTGTTCTAGTTCTGTTCTAGTTCTGTTCTAGTTCTGTTCTAGTTCTGTTCTAGTTCTGTTCTAGTTCTGTTCTAGTTCTGTTCTAGTTCTGTTAGTTCTGTTCTAGTTCTGTTCTAGTTCTGTTCTAGTTCTGTTCTAGTCTGTTCTAGTTCTGTTCTAGTTCAGTTCTAGTTCTGTTCTAGTTCTGTTCTAGTTCTGTTCTAGTTCTGTTCTAGTTCTGTTCTGTTTTAGTTCTGTTCTAGTTCTGTTCTAGTTCTGTTCTAGTTCTGTTCTAGTTCTGTTCTAGTTCTGTTCTAGTTCTGTTCTAGTTCTGTTCTAGTTCCGTTCTAGTTCCGTTCTAGTTCTGTTCTAGTTCTGTTCTAGTTCAGTTCTAGTTCAGTTCCAGTTCAGTTCTAGTTCAGTTCTTGTTCAGTTCTAGTTCAGTTCTAGTTCAGTTCTAGTGTAGTTCTAGTTCAGTTCTAGTTCAATTCTAGTTCAATTCTAGTTCAGTCCTAGTTCAGCTCTAGTTTAGTTAAAGTTCTTTTCCCGACCCAATAAATTTGATTCAAATTTACTCGTTATGAATATTATTAACCACCCTAATATATATGCTGTACAAACAAGACATTATGGCTACACAAGTGTCGATCATCTATAATGAAATCTTGAGATTCCATTATTCATAGATTTACGTTTTTTTGTTCCTCGGTATTGTTTTATAATCTCAGCTGTCCATGTATGGCTGTGTGAACACAAAACCTTTGCTATGTTTGATTACACTTATGAATTGAGTTATTTTAATGACAAATCAAGTTACCACTTAAGCATCTTATGGTATTTTTTTTTTTTTTTTTTGTCTTGTTTCACATACTTGAACAAAAATAATAAGAAATGTTATTATTAAATATTTATTATATGAATTTATTGTAATTAATAAATCATTTAAATATTTATTTTTGCATTTTACTTGTTTAGCATTAATTTAATATTTAAATTGTAATTTGTCGTAAGTATTTATTAAAAATAAAAACATATTGTGTTTTTAAGTTAAGTATGTTTAAGAAGAGAAATACATATGTAAGTACAAACAAAAGATTTAAGACACGAACTTGTTTTATTTTTAAAGCTGCTTTTTTATTAAATATACATATTTAAAATGGCAATTTAAAATGAACTACATAGAAGTAAATAAATATAAATTCAAATGTATTTGTGGGATATTTTATATAATTTAAATTCTTGAAATTCTAAATTAACTGTTTTCATTTCGTTAACGTATTGCCTGAGCTATATAGACAATATAATGTTTTTTTGATTTTGGTTTGTTGATATTTTTATTTAAACTTTTTTATAACAAACCTGAGGCGTCAAGTGTCTGTCGTTTTAAACAATTTTATACAAATGTGTGAAAATGTTGACCATTTTTTTTTTTTAATTTCAGTTCTGTTTTGTATTGTATTGTAGCATTTCATTTCGTTTCGCTTGATTTGTATTAAATTATAAATTTCATTGAATATTATATATACTTTGTTATCGATTTTGTGTTGTTTTAAAAAAGGAGAACACGTATTATTTTTTTTTTTTTTTATTTTATCATATTCGTTTTTATTTTTTTTTTCATATTTACGTGTTTGGATTTTGAATTCAAATACAGAACGTATAATTTGTAATGCATCATTTATAAGCCACAATATTTTTACTTGATGAATGAATTTTTTTACTCTTTTTAGTAGATTTATTTTTTTGCTGTTTGTAGAACTTTTTGCTATCATTTGAATTATTTATTTTTATGATCTAATAGATGTGATCTATATACAAGTAAAAATATTTATATGTGAACGTTGTCTAACAGGATTTTATTTTGATTTTTTGTTATTTTTATTCGATAAAAAAAATTGAAATTGTATAAATTTTATATAATAAATAGAAATATTTATTAAAATGCAGCAATAGTTGCAAAATATGTATGTAGATGACAATAAATCAAAGACTTTAACACGTGTATATATGAAATGTATTTCAAAATATGTAGAAATCTGTTTCGGGTCTGATTCTTGTTCGATTCCAGTACTAATCTATCTAAAAACTATAAACTTCTAAACCAATAGTATAAAGGTCACCTTTCAAAACTAAATGATCACTATACCTTTCTTGCTAAAACACAGCAATCAATAAATTATCTATTACCCTTCAAAAACTTCTCATCTCAAAAAACTATTAACATATAACCCTCTAATTACTAGCATTTTATCAACTTGTAACTTGTCAAATACTAAAAAAAAAAACAGAATTTAAAAAAAATCTACAAATCATTTCCTGGCCACCATCATTCAAAAACATTACCCAAAGAAACCTAAGAAGAAAACAAATTTATTGACAACCTTAAAAGTGTCATGATGAAAAACAATTTACACTAAAAGAAAAATTGCAAGTCAGTACACTAAACCAGTTAGTTTTATTTGTTCTATACTATTTTTTCCCTCATTTTTAACTTTTAACTTGAAAAACTTACACCTAAAAAAACACAAACTAATCACAAAAAACATTCTTATAACAAAATTTTGCGCCATCAATCAGTCATATCTCAAATGATGATTATGCTCAAGTAATGATAATAATCAGAGAACATAGTACAACTTAAAGATATAAAGAAAAACAGATTCTAAAAAAAAATACATTCATACAGGAAATTCAACTTTTTTGTTCACCTTAAGTTAAAAAAAATTATTAAATACTAAGACATGTTCAAAAATTACTAACGCAAACGAAATGGTCAAATGCAACTGTCATTCAAAATTTAAAAAATCATTTACACCAACAGATTCCCTCATTCTCACCTTCGCACAATCGCGAGGGTATGAATATGAAATGTTTGAATCCAACATAACTTGCACATTTTTATGTAAGACGTTAAAATCATATGCTATTAGAGAAAAGAAAAAGAGAGCTATAGAAACAATATTTGCTTATAAAGTTTATCCAATATATTGTAACAGTCTGACCAAAAACACAGACTGTAGTAGAGCTTATAGAATAGACAATAGTCTGGCTTATAGGCCAGAACTAGAACTGAACAAGAATGAACCAGAACTGAACTAGAACTGAACTAGAACTGAAATAGAACTGAACTAGAACTGAACTAGAACTGAACTAGAACTGAACTAGAACTGAACTAGAACTGAACTAGAACTGAACTAGAACTGAACTAGAACTGAACTAGAACTGAACTAGAACTGAACTAGAACTGAACTAGAACTGAACTAGAACTGAACTAGAAGAACTGAACTAGAACTGAACTAGAACTGAACTAGAACTGAACTAGAACTGAACTAGAACTGAACTAGAACTGAACTAGAACTGAACTAGAACTGAACTAGAACTGAACTAGAACTGAACTAGACTAGAACTGAACTAGAACTGAACTAGAACTGAACTAGAACTGAACTAGAACTGAACTAGAACTGAACTAGAACTGAACTAGAACGAACTAGAACTAACTAGAACTGAACTAGAACTGAACTAGAACTGAACTAGAACTGAACTAGAAACTAAACTAGAAACTGAACTAGAACTAAACTAGAACTGAACTAGAACTGAAACTAGAACTGAACTAGAACTGAACTAGAACTGAAACTAGAACTGAACTAGAACTGAACTAGAACTGAACTAGAACTGAACTAGAACTGAACTTAGAACTGAACTAGAACTGAACTAGAACTGAACTAGAACTGAACTAGAACTGAACTAGAACTGAACTAGAACTGAACTAGAACTGAACTAGAACTGAACTAGAAACTGAACTAGAACTGAACTAGAACTGAACTAGAACTGAACTAGAACTGAACTAGAACTGAACTAGAACTGAACTAGAACTGAACTAGAACAGAACTAGAACTGAACTAGAACTGAACTAGAACTGAACTAGAACTGAACTAGAACTGAACTAGAACTGAACTAGAACTGAACTAGAACTGAACTAGAACTGAACTAGAACTGAACTAGAACTGAACTAGAACTGAACTAGAACTGAACTAGAACTGAACTAGAACTGAACTAGAACTGAACTAGAACTGAACTAGAACTGAACTAGAACTGAACTAGAACTGAACTAGAACTGAACTAGAACTGAACTAGAACTGAACTAGAACTGAACTAGAACTGAACTAGAACTGAACTAGAACTGAACTAGAACTGAACTAGAACTGAACTAGAACTGAACTAGAACTGAACTAGAACTGAACTAGAACTGAACTAGAACTGAACTAGAACTGAACTAGAACTGAACTAGAACTGAGCTAGAATTGAACTAGACATGAACTTTAGAAAAGACTTTACTCTGACCTAATAACAGTCTGGCCTATTGAGCAGACTATATATACTAGTTTATAAATTGAAGACAATATTTTTAGTATATAATAAGTTTATTGTCTCAGTATGTAGCATAATTTTCATTCATATATTATTTCTTCTTTACTTCACTACATACTCCTTTCATTCCTATTTATTTTCCAGCTCAATGATCGAATCAATACATGTAGCAAAAAATACATACATGTGTATGTATGTATGTACTTTGTATGTACAAATGAAAAAAGTGCAAGAAAAAAATTAAAATTTTTCCCAGACATATAGAATGTTTCAAATGCCACAAAACTTTTCACCTGAACCATAAAGAGAGGGAGCATGAAAAAGCCAAATACGCGCTAGTAGTCGTCAATTGACTGGCTGACATTCAGGCATCTTGAACACGTAATAGTTAAAACGCCAAAAAGAAGAGTCATGGCAGAAAATATTGTCACTTAAATAAATGTTTAAAGCTTTAGGCTAATTAAAAGAGTATTAACAGAACTATGCAAACATACATGCATACACAGTCGTGAAAACAAATTGACAAAATTTTGCCATAACTAACCAGTTTCATTTGAAAAATTTACAAATAAATTCAAGTCAAAATGTTAGAAAAAAAATTCGAAATTTTCAAATATTACAAATAAATGAAAATAACCAACAAATGTCATTTAATGCAATTGTACATAAATACAAATTTAGTGAAGTATACAACGCATGAAGATGTGTAGTTATGAAAACATGGTTTTCAATTTATTAATAAAAAAATAATAATCAAACTGCCAGAAGCCAATTTGTTGGAACTAAAAGTTATAACTGTAACTGTTTATTTTAGTGCACATGCACTTGTTGCATTCAACTTTGAGTTTGTTTGTTTCTTTTTTTCTCTAACCAAATGGTCAACTGCAATAAATTCTCACATTCATTTTGCCATTTTTTTTAATAGTTTTTCAATTCGCTTGTAGTTGTTATTGTTATTAGTCGATTGGTTTGTATACAATCTTTATGCGTAGTCGTATATTATTATTATTTAAACCATTCTGCAACAACTCTCTTTAACATCAACATGCAACAAAGTTGAAATATCATATGGATCATTGCATTCGTACATGGGTTGCGTGAAGAAGAAATTGTAGTAAATCATGAATTATCGTAGTAAATCATGAATTATTGTAAATTGTGTTACAGTTTCAATCGACCATCAATAAATTGTAGCATGAAATTATTTCTGTAGATGTGTGTATGTTTGTTCGAGTATCATCTTCTTATGTAGATTAAGAGAACTGACTTCTCGTTCACACTAATAATGATATTAAGTAGAAAAGTTTTTTTATGGAATAAAAAAAAAAATGCTCAATTTAATAATGAAATAAATTATTAGATTTTTATTCTAATTAACGATGTAAGAATTCGCTCTATGGAACATTTTTCAAATTTCAAATGAAAATAAACAAGATAACAGTTTCATTAGTATAATCAATAGTCTAAACTACAATTCAGACTACTTTCTATTCCGTAAGCCAGACAATAGATGATAGCGGACTATAGTATATTCTATATTACGAACTATATTGGCATAACTAATTCTATAGTACAGTCTATAGTCTATTCTATAGTCCAGACAGTAGTCTATTCTATAGTAAAGAGCATAGGTCAGACTATAGTATATTCTATAGTCCAGACAATAGTCTATTCTATAGTTCCGACTAAAGTCTATTATGTAGTCCAGATTATAGTTCAGACACTAGTCGCTTCTCAGTCATAATATCATATTTTATAGTGCAGAATATAATCTCTTCTTAAGTCTATTCTGTAGTCCAGAATAGAGTCTATTATATATTCCAGACTTAGTCCATTTCATAGTCCAGACTACGGTTTATTCTATAGTTCAGACTAGAGTTTATATAATCTATTCTTTAGTCTATTATATAGTCCAGACTAGAGTCTATTATATAATCAAGACTATAGTCTATATCATAGCCCAGACTATAGTCTAGACTATAGTCTAGACTATAGCCTATACTATAGTATATTCAAGGGTCCAGACAGTAGTCTATTCTATAGTCCACACTAAAGACTATCATATAGTCCAGAATCTAGTCTCTTCTCAGTCCAGATAATATCCAATTTTATAGTGCAGAATATAATCTATTTTTTAGTTTATTCTGTAGACTAGAGTCTATTATATAGTCCAGACTATAATCCATTTCATGGTCCAGACTTTAGTTTATTCTATAGTCCAGACTACAGTTTATATAATCTATTCTGTAGTCTATTCTGTAGTACACATAATAGTCTCTATAGTACAGTCTATAATCTATTCTATAGTCCAGACAGTAGTCTATTCTATAGTCCAGACTAAAGTGTATTATGTAGTCCAGATTATAGTCCAGATTATAGTCCAGACTCTAGTCGCTTCTCAGTCCAGATAATATCCTATTTTATAGTGCAAATTACAATCTATTCTTTAGTGTATTCTGTGGTCCAGACTACAGTCTATTATATATTCCAGACTATAGTCCATTGTATAGACCAGACTATAGTTTATTCTATAGCCCAGACTACAGTTTATATAATCTATTCTTTAGTCTATTCTGTAGTCCAGATAATAGTCTATTCTATAGTACGAACTAGAGTCCATTTTATAGTCCAGACTACAGTTTGTTCTATAGTTCAGACTATAACCTATTCTATAATTCAGACAATAGTCTATTTTATAATCCAGACCATTCTTTTTTTTTTTTTTTATTATATAGTTCAGCCTATAGTCTATTCTATAGTTCAGACCATAATCTATAGACCAGACTATAGTCCATATACTATAGTATATACCTGTCTATTTCATAGTCGAGACTATAGTCTATACTATAGTCCAGACCATAGTCTATTCAATAGACAAGGCTATATTCCATTCTACAGACCTATACTATTCTATACGCCTGTTTATTCCATAGTCTAGACTATAGTCTATTCTATAGTTCTGACTATATTCTATTCTATGGTACAGTCTATAGTATATTCTATACGATTTTAATCCCTACTCTATTCTAAAGAAGAGACTAGAGTATATTCTATAGTCCAAACTATAGTCTATTCTATAATACATTATTATATTATACATTATAGTCTATTCTATTATACATTATAGTCTATTATATTTTCTTCGTTTGACCAAAAATCTATTAAAAACTCATAAATTTTTTAATCGCTTGACAGTTATGATCAAAATTACAAAATGTATAACCAAAAAGGTTTATAATCAATACTTAAATGCCACAAAAAAAGAAGATACCAACCAGCAAACAAACAACCAATCCAATAACAAGTATGTAGCTTAAGTCTTTTGTTATTACAAGCAAAACATTTAGAAGACAACAGCAAAAAAAGAAAAATCTAGTATTTTTCTCAGCATTTTACAAAGTTAACTACTGAACAACACGTGTGTTATTTATATTACTCATTCATTTTTATATCTGCATAATTTTTATATTTTTACTCGTATTACATGAAACAATATTCTAACATCCGCTTGTTTAAACAAAATAATTAATGCTACTGTGTGTTGTTTCTTGGTTTTTTGCATAAATGCAAAAAATTATAATTAAAAGCAAAAAAACCTCTTCAAAACAACAACTTCTTAGAATTTAAATTGAAATTAAACAAAAACGACACAGATTTATTAACTGTTACTTTATCTACATAAAATGTTTTTTGCTTTTCGTAATTTTTAAGACTAAAGAACACACACATGCTTATTCTTAACTTTTCATTCATTAACTGACTGATAGAATCATACAGCAAAACCACAACAATAACTATCAAGAACCAACTACGACTTTCCTGTTGACCCTCACCTAAATAATAGTATAAATATATATAGACGACAACTCTGCTGCTGCTACAGATGGCGGTACGAGTGAGTATAAGATGTAGAGCATTTCAGTAGCAGGAGTATTAACAAAAGCTGGGGCTTAAAATACAATTTTTTTTATAGATCTAAACACGCACTTGTGCGAATGCGAGTAGTAGATTCAGGAAACTTGTTCGTTCGTCTTTTTATATTAAAAGCTACAAAAACATAAACGTAATTCATAAAATACAGATACTTATGGCAGAACTCGAACTCACTCACACATATTTATAGTAGATTTTTGTTGGAAGAAGTATACTTCATGTAGAAGATAATAAATTACAACAACCAAGTAAATAATTTATGTTTTATTCGTTTAATATACGAGGGTAGAACAAGAAATTTCTACCCTTCAGACTATAGTCTGGACTATATAACAGACTATAGTCTGGACTATAGAAAAGACTATAATCGGGTATAAAGAACAGACAATAGTCTGGACTATAGAACAGAATATAGTCTGGACTATAGAACAGACTACATTTTTAACTACAAAACAGACTATAGTCTAGAGTATAGAACAGATTATAGTCTGGAATATATTCTGGACTATAAAACAGATCGTAGTCTGGACCATATTACAGAATATAATCTGGATAGACTATAGTCCTAACTATATAACAGACTATAGTCTGGCCTATAGAACAGACTATAGTTTGGACAATATAACAGACCATAGTCTGGACTATAGAACAGACTATAGTCTGGAATATAAAACAGACTATAGTTTGGACTATATAACAGACTATAGTTTGGACCATAGAACAGAATATTGTCTGGACTATAGAATAGACTATAGTCTGGACTATAGAACAGACTATAGTCTGGACTATAGAACAGACTATAGTCTGGACTATAGAACAGACTATAGTCTGGACTATAGAACAGACCATAGTCGGGATTATAGAACAGACTATAGTCTGGACTATAGAACAGACTATAGTATGGACTATAGAACAGACTATAGTATGGACTATAGAACAGACTATAGTATGGACTATAGAACAGACTACAGTCTGGACTATAGAACAGACTATAGTCTGGACTATAGAACAGATTATAGTCTGGAATATATTCTGGACTATAGAACAGATGATAGTCTGGACTATATTACAGAATATAATCTGGATAGACTATAGTGCTGATTATAAAACAGACTGTAGTCTGGACTATAGAACAGACTATAGTCTGGAATATAGAACAGACTATAGTCTGGAATATAGAACAGACTATAGTCTGGACTATAGAACAGACTATAGTCTGGACAGACAATAGTCCTGACTATAGAACAAACTACAGTTGTGACTATAAAACAGACTATAGTCTGGACTATAGAACAGACTATAGTCTGGAATAAATTCTGGACTATAGAACAGATGATAGTCTGGACTATATTACAGAATATAATCTGGATAGACAATAGTCTTGACTATAGAACAGACTATAGTCCTGACTATAGTCCTGACTATAGAACAGACTATAGTCCTGACTATAGAACAGACTATAGTTCAGACTATAGTCTGGACTATAGAACAGACTATAGTCTGGACTATAGAACAGACTATAGTCTGGACTATAGAACAGACTATAGTCTGGACTATAGAACACACTATCGTCTGGACTATAGAACAGACTATAGTCTGGACTATAGAACAGACTATAGTCTGGACTATAGAACAGGCTATAGTCTAGACTATAGAACAGACTATAGTCTGGACTATAGAACAGACTATAGTCTGGACTATAGAACAGACTATAGTCTGGACTATAGAAGAGACTGGACTATAAAACACACTATAGTCTGAACTATAAAACAGACTATAGTCTCGACTATAGAAGAGACTATAGCCTGGACTATAGAACAGACTATAGTCTAGACAATAGAACTATAGTCTGGACTTCTATATGGACTTCCATATGGACTCTTCTATAGTCTATTCTGGACTATAGAAGAGACTATAGCCTGGACTATAGAAGATACTATAGTCTAGACTATAAAATAGACTATAGTCTAGATTATAGAATAGACTATAGTCTAGATTATAGAACAGACTATGGTCTGGACTAATGTCTAGAATAAACCATAAATTTTATTAAATTTCTTTCTTTTCAATCCACCCTCGTTAATTCACACATTTATAACAGCAATTGTAGTAAACAAAATATATTTTTTCTACTTCTTATTATTATTGTAGTTTCTATTTAACAATCGTTATTTATTCATCAAAAACAAGGGATTATATAATAAAAACAATATAAAAATTTTAGCTAGAAATTTACGTCAGAAAATACACATGAAAGCGATAAATTGTATAAAACCACAAAACCTAAAAGAGAACTTCCGAAAGTAATCAAGAATTAATAAGAAAAAAATAAATGAAATTTTTATATTAAAAAAAAAGAAAAAAACAATTATGTACAATAATTTTACAAATAAAAATCTCAAAATGTAATTTTAAGATTTAATTAATAAAACAAACACAGAAACATGATAAAAATAATTAAATCAATCATTTATTTAATATTATTAACGCAAACAAATGTTAATGATCATTTAGAAAAAATGCAGTAAAATTGTTAAGATCCATTTGCTGTTATATTTTTTTATATAATTATTTATGAGTTAAAATCAAAATAAAAACTTTTTGTTTGTAATAAAGGCAACATTTGTTTAACACTTTTTTCTTTCGTTTTTTTTTCACTCTTTCAGTAACATTACTTTGTTAAAAATTCACTGCGGGAAAAAAAATTTCGAACAATAAGCTGGAACAAAATTATTTCAAGGTTATCGGTTTGACAGTTTGTATTAGTAAAATGTTAAAAATTGTAAAGAAATTCATTGAACCTGAAAATTTTGTGCTTTTTTATCAAAAAAAGACACGGGCATTAAGTAAAATGCTGTTAAATTATGTGGGTTTTTTCTCTTTGTTTGTTAAATATAAAAAACACTTTGTAACTGTTTTTAATGGAAATTAATTGATTGGACAATGAGTCATGCATTTTTTTATTTATTTTTAAGGATTTTTTAATTTGTAAATACAAATATGGGGAGTTTCGTAGTGTTATAAAAGGTGATAAGATGTATAGAATACAGAAATTTAAGAAGGAAGAATGACTATAGTAATACAGAAAGTATTGCAATCATAGTCTCTAAAAGTAGCTGAACAACTTTAAATCTGGCATGTAGAACAGACTATAGTCTGGCCTATAGAACAGTCTATAGTCTGGCCTATAGAACAGTCTATAGTCTGGCCTATAGAACAGTCTATAGTCTGGCCTATAGAACAGACTATAGTCTGGCCTATAGAACAGACTATAGTCTGGCCTATAGAACAAACTATAGTCTGGCCTATAGAACAGACTATAGTCTGGCCTATAGAACAAACTATTGTCTGGCCTATAGAACAGACTATAGTCTGGCCTATAGAACAAACTATTGTCTGGCCTATAGAACAGACTATAGTCTGGCCTATAGAACAGACTATAGTCTGGCCTATAGAACAGACTATAGTCTGGCCTATAGAACAGACTATAGTCTGGCCTATAGAACAGACTATAGTCTGGCCTATAGAACAGACTATAGTCTGGCCTATAGAACAGACTATAGTCTGGCCTATAGAACAGACTATAGTCTGGGCCTATAGAACAGACTATAGTCTGGCCTATAGAACAGGACTATAGTCTGGCCTATAGAACAGACTATAGTCTGGCCTATAGAACAGAACTATAGTCTGGCCTATAGAACAGACTATAGTCTTGACCTATAGAACAGGACTATAGGTCTGGCCTATAGAAACAGACTATAGTCTGGCCTATAGAACAGACTATAGTCGGCCTATAGAACGACTTATAGTCTGGCCTATAGAACAGACTATAGTCTGGCTATAGACTCTATAGTCTGCCTATAGAACAGACTTATAGTTCTGGCCCTATAGAACAGACTATAGTCTGGGCCTTAGAACTGACTATAGTTGGCCTATAGAACACACTATAGTCTGGCCTATAACAACAGACTAGAGTCTGGCCTATAGAACACACTATGTCTGCCTATAGAAAAAAAAAAAAAAAAAAAAAAAAAACACACTATCGTCTGGCCTAGACAACGACTATAGTCTGGAATATTATAGAAACAGACTATAGTCTGGCCTATACAACGACGTAATAGTCTGGCCTATAGAAACAGCTATAGTCGGGCCTATAGAACAGACTAAGTCGGGCCTATAGAACAGGACCTATAGTCCTGGCTATACAGACTATAGTCTGGCTATAGCAGACTATAGTCTGGCTATAGCAGACTATAGTCTGTATAGAACAGACTATAGTCTGGCCTATAGAACAGACTATAGTCTGGCCTATAGAACAGACTATAGTCTGGCTATAGAACAGACTATAGTCTGGCTATAGAACAGACTATAGTCGGCTCTAGGCCAGACTATAGTCTGGCTATAGAACAGACATAGTCTGTTCTATAAGACTATAGTCTGGCCTATAGGCAGACTTATCTGTCTATAGAAGAC